>NC_092016.1:10363660-10663750 GCF_042242105.1 Pempheris klunzingeri | reverse complement strand
CTACCTAGTTTGTCTCCTGTGAGGACCCAGATCTTGATGTCAGCTAGATTAAGACAGACGATAGTTTCCGGGACTCCTTCCTGTAGTTTGTCTTCGATTGCGGTGGCTCCTAGAAGCTTCAACCCGGACGACAGTCAGTTTGCAGAGGCTAAGTGAGCTTGATCGCTTATGGTAATGTAAACAAGCGAATGTCAATGTTACCTTCAAGCCCTGCTCGATCTCCTCGTAGAGAACATCCAGCTGATCCTCACGGTTCTCAATTACAGTGCTGGCGAACAGAAGCTTCTTCATCCAAACCTCAAAATAATCCTCATCCAGATCTTTGTAGGCCAGAGCTAATGTTCGAAGCCCTTCTCCAGCAAATTCCTGCCGAGAGAATTGTTGACAACAGATGTAGTGTGCAAAACAATAGGGCTTGTGATGAATCATTTGTGTGAGAAGCATTCACTGCTGTAACAAAGGACATTGTTCAGTAGAGACACTAATATTATCTAACTCCATCTATTTCTGTAATGTGGACAAAGCTATCAACACATTACCTGCAGCTCCACTTGCTGCAGGAGTCCTCAGTATTATATAAGCACATTAATGTTTTTGTCTTAGTCACTGAGTCCTATCGTATAACACTTACACTGAGGTGTTCTGAGGTAGTGTACATGCAGTCTTCACTGGATGGATCCAGACGGTCAAAGATAATAGTGTCAGCTCCTTTGGAATAGAGTTTAATCTGGCCCTGTGGATTTCTCACTATAAAGCACAACAAGAGAAAACAACATTACTTTTTTTAAATCTGATCCTTCTTGCATACATATATATGCTCATGGATTGCAGACTGCAAACACAAGCATCTACACAGAGACTGTTAACTTTATTCTGTTCTTTGTAAATAAAGATTTGGTACAAATTGCCAAAGCTATTGTCATTAAATGTCAAATGGGAAGTCAGTGGAGAAACAGACTTGCTGATTCTGATTAATTTGGTAAATATCTAAATTATGAATGCGCATGATCATGTTGAGTACTTGTAAGCTAAAAGGAGCATTGCTGTTATAAGCGAAGACCTAACCAATGACACTCATTCTCTTGCGCACGTTGTTGAAGTCCAGTATGGCCAGCAGCTGGTAGGTGACAGCTCGTCCCATCTCATAAAGCGTGATGGTCTCGGGGGTTCGGGCCCGGAAGACAAACCCAAAGTTTCGTGCAGCAGTGACCAGGGCTCCCTCATCAGGTGACTGGGCCTGGTACACCAAATTTCCTTCATGTTAACAGAAAACATCAATCAGAATCACTTAAATGTATTCACTTATTTCTGTTACCACTGATGTTACTTCTGGATCGTGTGTACAGTTTACCTTCACTTTTCTCCTCTGGCATGACAGTGTGGCATAAAGCCAGCAGTCTGAAGAACTCCTGCACTGCAGGATCCTCCAGTTTAATGGCTTCAACCAGGCTGCCATCGTAAAATTTAAACTTTCTGTCACATAGAGGGTTGAAGGAAAAGTCCACACAGGCGGTTTTCTGAAGACACACAGACCACCAGCATAGTTAATATGTTATTATCAGTATTATCAGTAGTGAATAAGTCATGCTGTTTTGGCCTTACTTACTTCTGTAATTTCCACCTTCTGGTCGAATTCATTATAGACATTTCCTGAGAGGGAAAAAAAGTAAAGTAATAACTTAAATATCATGCCAAACATTACAAAAATATAGTTCTACCAAATGATAATAATAATAATGGACTATTGGACTATTTCTACTAGTCATCCGTGGGAGTGGGGGAAGCTATGCTCAGGTAAGTAAGCTAACACAATTTTTTAGAACTAAATTTTACTAAGAGGCTGATTTTAGAACAGTAATATAATGTATTATTGCTAAGTTTTAGCAAGTTACATTTCAAAAATGCTCCATACCATACATCTGTCCATTGATGGAGCACTTGCTGAAGACCATGATGTTCTGGGTGAGGGTGCCAGTCTTGTCGGAGAAGATAAACTCCACCTGTCCCAGCTCCTCGTTCAGGGTGGTGGTACGGGCTTCCGCTGCAGTGTCCGTCTGACTGTAGTACATCTTCCTGTCCCAGTTGATGAAGTAACTGTGACCGAGCCGCAGGACCTCCACACTGAAGTACGGTGTTGCAAACGTCATTAATTTAGGAAATCAACTCGCACAGCTAAGAAATAACAGGATATAGATGAACACCAACAATATAAATGTAAACTGTATCTATGTATTTCATTTCGGAGATAAACTCAATATGTTTCATGTTTTTGTCTTTACCTGACATACAGTGAGATGGGCACAACAGTGTTGAGGATGATGATGTAAGACCAGAAGGTGAGGAAGCCAGAGAAAACAGCACTGCTCTGAATCTCATCCCACGGCAAAAATACCTGGAAGTTTCTGCCAATCCGACTCTCCCAGATAGTGTTTCCAATGGCCAAAATAACCCCCATACAAATGAGGAAGGCAAAGATCTGAAATACAGATCATCGTTCCAGGACTATTATTTCATCAGTTTATCTTTTATAAAAATGTCTTTCAAAATAATAATATGAAGCATACTATGTTAGTAACTGTATGAAATCAGCTTACCCACAAAACCAAAGTGTTCATCAGCTTGTCAATACTTGTCCTTTTAAAAGTCGTCCGTCCGCAGTTCTGCATCAGTTTGGTTTGCAGCCCTGTTGGAGGGAAACAGACATGAGTGTTAAAAAAAGCACCAACAACAAGGGGGTTTGTGAGCAGCTCAGAGAAACGGATTTTATGGATGCAGAGAACAAAAATATCGTACCAGCAAAGATGACCATTCCAAAGCACCACTCAGTGTTTCGGAGCACACAACCTCTCAGTAGCATTTTTTCATTATCCAGAGGGTATTTATTATCTCTCCAGTGTAAGGTTCCTATAAATTTATCCAGCTTGTTGTTTGGTGGCTCACAAATTACCTCTCCTGAGGAACAAAGCACAGGCAGTCTTACCAACATCAGTCATCACTGCAGGAGAAAATTCATAGAGCTGCATTCACACAGCAAAATACACACAATCTGAAGGGTGTAACGGGTCAGTAAGTCCATGTACAAAAGGCCTGAGGTGTCCACCAGTGATGTGTTACGCAAATGTTGGAATGAACAAATATGTCAAGCATCAACTCACCATCAAAGTCCATTAGTTTTGTAACATCTCCCAAATGTGAGGTGACATTCAAAGCCTGACGAACTTTCAGATTCGTCTCTCTGTTTGGGGAAAAATATTTTTTTTTTAAAAATTGATCTTCTCTAGTGACAGAGAAATTTAGAAAATTTTGTTAAGAAAACACACACGTTCACTTTAAATTTCCGCAAAAACTATCTACGAAAATAATTCTTCCTCACACACATGATTTTTTTTTTAGATTTCTTCAGTTTTACTTTACACAACTAGAGCAGCACTTACCCATCTAACTCTGCAGTCTCAATATAGCACAGTCCATAGGGCTCACTACTACAGAGAAGGAGGATGTCTGCCTGCGTGTAAAACCAATATGAAACACTCAGTGGTGAGAAAAAGCGATAAATCAATCTCTGCACCTTTGAACCTGCAAGAGCACTCAACAGCCTCTGAATCTCCCACAAGAAATCTTTAATTGTTGCCCTTCCCTGACTTTTTCACTCTTATGTGAACGTGAAAGACAGAATTGAACACCATCAAACAAACTCTGCGACAAAATGATAAAGGAAGTCAACTCTAAGTGAATCAGCATCCAGTTTACAGAACACCTCATAATGTCACAAAGCTTACTCACAGCAACAAACTGGTTATTCTCTAGTTTGATGATATCTCCCACTCGAACGTTCATCCATTTCTCATTCTGCAACCTTGGAAATCAAAAGTCATAATTGACAATAAACATACAGTACATAATCACTTTGCAGCAGTTGAACAAAGCATCTAAAAGAAAACGACAGAGGAAAGTGATGAAGTACCTTCCCCTGATGAGAACCTGTGACTGGCGGTTGTTGACTTGCTGGTCGCTCTTATGTCGGAACTAAAATGTACAAAAGGGGTGACAATTTTTTAGGGTGGGAGATAAAAGAGGAACATCCAGGAGAGCTGCAATAAGTGGACAGGTGAACTTACATAGTCATCGGTGGCATCTTTGACAGCCGTGATGACCAGCACCAACACCAAAGGCACAATGGTCGTGAACCAGGACAGGGAGGAGATCTCTGGAATTAACTATGAGAAAAGATAAGCAGGTTAGCTCTCTCAGTTTCTACCCTCCCCTGCCAAAAACAAAAACGAATCCACAAAAGCAATGACATGCCCGTAGACACACTTTCTCCTACCTGCAGTATCAACAGCACTAAGAAGTAAGCATTGGCCACCCTCTGCAACTGCTCAAACAGGTTGATGGGCAGGAAGGTGAAGATGTTGTACTTGGAGGTTTTGATGCGATTGTCCTGAAGAGACAAACATTTAGAAATTCATCAGATGATACACAGTGAGAAACCTAAGATCATTTTAGGTGTCATTCTACTTACAGCATAGCAGAACTTGTCATTGTAGTCCCGAGCATTGGCTTTCACATGGCGTTCCTTCTCTGCGTCCAGAGAGCACACGGTCAAGTTAATAGATTCAGACATATTATCTAAATAATATTCAGACTTAGTTACTTTTCTGTTTTTCCAATCATTCATTGATTTTTCTTCAGCAGACTTACTTTTGTACTCCCCTCATTCACTTCTGCAACTTGCCGTTAAACGTCACCCAATAACTGCAAGTCCATGAACTTAAAACTGACTAATACACAGCTCCCTCTCTCTCTCATCACTTCTCTAATAAACCCCATATGCTGATTAGTGAACACACCAGACCTCGACCCCACTTAATTTCACACTATTATTATCTCATTAGTATTGTACCTTTCTTTGCACCACTGGCATAAAGCAGCTTTTCTTTATTCCACTGAAGTAGAAAGTACTGTCAACCATACGTAGCAGCTCTGCTATTGAAGTATACTGTCATGTGTTGAAGTCAGAGGCTATCTATTACTTGTTACCTTTTACTTTCACACTGTCTCATTCACCACACCATATCTTATATATGGGATATCAATGCACATAAATCCACTATGGCATCCAGATATGGTGGATTCACCCACTAAAAGGGAGTAAATAGCATCGCTTCAGGTGAGTCTGCTTCATGAGTGTGGACTCAATCCGTCTGATCTGCCCTTTTTACCCAAGAACTGAAGACTTCATCCTCAATTACAATGTTGGCAGTCATCTAACGGCTCTGACAACTATATGATGCATCAAAGTTCATTATCATGCTCAGTCAAGCTTTTTAAAAAGTCTCAACGGGACATGTACTATCTCACGAACAACAAAATAAATACGAGTCACCAGCAAGATGATGAAACCATTTATCAAAGCACTGTAGACCTTCAACACAGACCAACGCCTGAAGGAGCTGCTGTTTCCAAACGAGGTTAAATTATTGTTGAATTATGGATAACTCGTGCACAAAGCTGCAACAGGATAGTCCAACGTCCTGCTATCAGTTACAATGGTAGTTAATTATTCAGAGAGGGTTTTGTTGTTCAAAGGCTTTGGTCTGCTTAAACATTTAATTAGAGGACATGTCAATGCGATATTTTTCTAACACGGCACAAAGCTTTCTCTTATTTCTGGAGGAACCTCTTGAGTATGTCTGCAAGTCCGAGCAGCTTTCAGTGAAACGATTCATGAACACAACTACATAATTGAGACCATATTCCTCCTGAGTCAAACGTCGATACAAGGAGCTTTTACATGATCAGTTTCAGCAGCTATACAGAAAATGTTTCCCTAAAGGACAAAGGCACAGCAAATGTACCTTTAGTTTCATCTCAGTTCTTTTCAGGATATTCATTGTTGAGGTATTTAAACACTCCTGAACCCTATTCAAAATCATGGAAACATGTGAGTTTGTCCTTGCAAGGTAAAAGGTCGCCTCACTCTGTGCGTGAGGCAGATACTGATTACAAATGACAAACACATGTACACCACACACACAAAAAACACACATGATGTCCAGAGAGAGAGAAGCTAGTGTATACTGTTTCATTTGAACTCTTTAAACCCATCCAATGCACCAGGACAGGATGAGGGGTTACAACTGCCTGGAAGTCTCAGATACCTTAACAGGGTATGTCTCTAGCTTTAGAACGGCAATGCAGCGATTTCAATTTTAGCTGTTTTCTTCATTTTGCAAACCTCAAACCTATAGCCAGTTACCCTCCACACCAAAGATTATTTCCTGTTGTTACATAGTTTTAGATCTAGAAAAAAAAAGTCTTACCAATGTGAGTATTTCTCCTCCAGAATGCCATCTTCTCCTGGGACCTCCCAACGGTTTCCCTGAATGACGGGAAGAAATCAGAGGTGTAATGTAAATAATACGTACATTTACTCAGGTACTTAAATATAATTAAGTTTACTTCATTATTTCGATTTCAGTTTATGTTTCTTCTCCACAACAGTTCAGACAGAAATTACATACAAAATGTATGTTGAGCCTACAAAATTTAATACATTATTATTCAATATATCCAACTAAACTGGTAAAATTAGCTCTGTAACAATAAAATGCTACTTACACATGAATGAATCGTGATCCAATAATATAATATATAATAATGTAACACTCACAGGAGCCATTTCTCTTCTTCTGAATACTTTTAATTTGGATTTTTTTTAAAAGTATGTGCTTGCTAATAACACTTTAGTGACATTTTCAACACAGAAGTAATTGTAATGGAGTATTCTTATATTGCTACTTGTACTGGAGTAAAAAAAATCTCAATACTTCCTCCACCACTGAAAAAAGCATTAACTGTGTACAGTGAAAAGTGTGGAGCTGAGCATGCTGCTGAGGGACAGTATTGCAGTGCAGGGACTGAATGTGGAGGATGGAGTCAGTGTGTGCAGTGCATGTGCAGTGGTGTTACATCTGAGGCTGCAAACAGAGCAAAGTGGTGTCCTGTTTCTTTTCTGTTCAGACAAGCAACTTTAATTACACTGTTGGTGTGAGCAGCAGCAGGTACAATCCCCAGTGAACTGTGTCTCCTTAGCAAAAGATCCCAGGTGAGCAATACAGAGCTGGGAGTGTAGCCACACAGCGAGATGGATAGTTTTAAAAGAATCACAGTATATGTGGGGTTGCTCTTAACAATCGGTGGTTTCTTACCTTGCACAAGTTTGTCACAGGCGCAGACTTGTGTTGTCTCCATGTATCCTGTCATTCGGTTTATTTCAAGCACCACATTCCGCAGATTTATGCGCAGTCCATGCTGTCATCCCCCTCCTGTCACCAGACACGGATGGGTGAATGGAAATGAGGAGTTGAAATCCTGCTCAGCTGTGGCGAGTGAAGACGAGGAAGACTGCAGACGGAGTGGGCTGTGAAAATGATGAAGGCAGCAGGCGATGACGGGGAATCTCGCTAGTCTGAGAAAATCTGTGGAGAAAACAGAGTGGGGCTGAACTAAGTGATGATCACTCACTGAGAGCGACGACATGAGGCTGAGGCTTGAGTGTGTGTGTGTGTGTGTGTGAGAGAGAGAGAGGGTGTGAACAGTTTGTGCTGCAACGAGCGTCTCTCTCTCTCTCTCTCTCTCTCTCTCTCTATTGTTTCCTAGCTCAGGTGTATTATAGCTGCTTTACTTTAAAAGGTTGCTATATCGCCCCCCTAAGGATTTGCAATACATATTTCAAGGATTCAAGGATTTCGTGTGAAGATGCCACAGCAGTCATCTTCACATCACCTCTCCAGTTCTCTTCCAAAGTGGACTAGTGCTTCCTCTGACTGAGTTAAATTATTAGAAAACCTGAGGATGTTTATTTGTTTACCAGTGTCTTTTCACATATCTTTTTTCCCATTTCTTCTGGGCTTGTTTTTTTTTTATTTTTTATGTATTATATGTTTCTGTGTATGTGCATGGAGAACAGGTATAGACCAAGCTCTTTAATTGAGAGAGAGATTTCAAAAGCAAGGATTCATTCATTTCCTCGTGTTTTAAGAGAAGAGGGGTTACTGTTGATATACTGTTTACTGATGCTAAATATTGGGCTAAAAGTTATTATTTGATGTTCTCATTTCCAATCTCACTCAATATATCATCAGGGTAGAAAGTGTAATTATAGCACCCCCAGTCGGTGTCCTTTTAAAAGCCAGGGCTCACTGCAGAGATCAATTCATGCCTGTAAGCTCATCCAATTCTTTGTTGTCAGTATACAGTATTTCTATCAGTCAGCTGTGACACTGGCTGCTGCTGTTGGTAAATTTGTGTTGTAGCTTCAATCTGGAGGTGAAATAAAGCCCTAAACTAAAATAAAGGCAAAACAAACACACAAGCGGATGGAAGATGATTTATATTTCCTAAATGACTACTGAGATTATCACTACTAGTTTAGTCTAGTCATAACATCTGTTTGAACACTATGCCTTAAATGCTATTAATGGTTTTATCTACTATAATAAAGTACTTAACATTATGTTTGGACTGATAATGAGCACAAACACTTGGTTGCCAGTTTATCAGGTGGGCTACACCCAGAGTTTTTACTCACTTAATTGTTTTTGTCAGCCTGAGGCATGACTTTGACATGATTGTCTAATCACTATCAGATGTGATACTAGGGTGTGGCCTATATATCTGCGCCCTTTGACATAAAATTCATTGACAGTGAATCCCGTAGGTAAGATGGGGAAAAGGACACAGGTCAGTACATACACCACAACTCTGTCAGCGCTGTTGGAGTCAAGTCATGCTGGTTCATTGTGGGAGATGATAAAGAGACGTCATCTACAGTCACAACCCTCGGGCACAGTCTCATTACATTTCAGACAGATAAGAAGGAGGTTTGTGAATCGTGTCAGTTCGTACTGATCTGTTTTGTCAGTGTCACACACTTTTCTTATTACATTTTTCAGGCCAAGTGAATGACCTTCCATTTATTTCTTTAATGGATTGGCCTGGATAGACGCCGGATTCTGTGGGTAGGAAATGAGTTTTTCATAAAGAACCAGGCTCCTTTCATATTTATACTAGGCAATATGTCGCTGTAAACACTGAACTGAACTGTCATCTGGCTCCTTGTCCAATAGGTTTCTCATTTTTATAGCTGTGACATGACTACAGTAAACCAGATAACAATGTGTGCAAGGTAGAACTGACTCCTGCCCTGGGTTTATTTGTGATGGTCAAACATTCAGTTCTCTGTCCAAGGGGAATGCCATTAATTTCTCTTTGACCACAGAGGTCTCTCTAATCTGAGTTATTCTTCCTGCTCAAGACAGAACTAGTGGTTCTTCCCTGTGTAATTAATACACCGATGTGCAGAAGGTGGGGCTCAGCATGTAGGGAATATAAACCACCAGATGCTGATGTCATTATAAAGGAATTAAACTGCTCCAAAGGACAGGACATGACTGCTTATTCTGCATGGCGCAGCAGCTGCTTCTCTAATAATGTTGCACAAGTCAACACCTGGTTTTTGCCATGCAGATGTATCTATACATAATTATTAGGTCTAAATCGGGATGTTAAAAAAAGGACACAACCCAAACATCAGAACCTGTAAATCCACTTTAATTTGCAATGTAACAATGATGAAAATATATTTCACTGTAGCTCATGCAAAGTTTTCTGGATATTGACTCACTATGGTTTGCTCTGATCTAAAACCAGCCACTTACAAACTTTTACCTCATGAGAAAGAGAGAGAGTTCTCTTACGCCACCATTTCAGTGATAAGGAAGTGTACAGGAAACTGGTAAGTCATAAACGTACAGCAGCTGATACAAACACAGAAGACACACCATCTTACAGTTTTCTGCATTTGATGGAATCTCAATGGTTTCTATGGAAACCTCGTTCTAGAACGCTCACACCAGGTGCTGCATTCTAGGTTACCGCCAGTCTGAAGGGGAGCAACTACACGCTGTTTATTTTGTAAACGTCCAAATTTGGTCATGAGAAGCAAATTTAACTTCTCGACAACCCAGTAACGCAATAAAAACACTCCACAGACACCCGTTTCCTCGAGAAGACGCATCGTTCCGAGAAGTTTAGCTCGTTTTTATGCTAAATCGAGAACGTTGATAAAGGTCGCTTTTGATTGGTCGAAGGGTGCAGGAGGCGGGACGGACGATACCAGTTCCGCCCGTCCCCAGACGTGTTTACACTGCAGGTTCACATTGGGTCAACGTTTTCTCTCAGGTATTACTGGTCGTCACTCTTTTAGCCGACTGTGAGCAAGTCGGACTGATTTCCGCTGGGTCGTTTAAGGATTCAGTCTAAACTGGTGGTTTACAGTCGTGCCGCTCTTGGTAAGTATCATATAGACCTGTCTTTTTCGCCTCGCAGTGCGAAACTATAACACCGTGTTGTCAGGTCTAACGTTACGCGTGTAGCCTAACTTACAGCGGTGCTTGTTATGGAGGCTCAGTCAGTCCATTGCGCAGCATGCAGCAGCAGCCGTTCAGCTCAGATGAAGATGTAAACACCCCCAAAGAAAAGTAACCTAGCTGTGTCATTATGTGCTAGTTAATCTTTTTGTGCTTCGGCTTTAAGGATATCTGGCTTCTGTCAAACTAGAGCACAGAAAGAAAAGTCAAAGCAGAATGTGTCACTGTTATTAAAGCAGGTGACCTCATTATTTTAATTTTACTCTAACTTGTCAAAAGTCACCTCAAAGAACTGCTTACCATTATGAATTTGCTCCTGCAAATATGGTTATGGTGTATTGTGTCCCTGTTACAGTAGTTATGGCTGGTAAAGCCACAATCAAACTCATTACTTCATTAATCAGAACTCTACATATTTAAGTTAACAAGCCATGAAGGTGTTTAAAACCTACTCAGAGCAGTGATGTGATTCTGGAGACTAAGTTGGGTTAATTCTGTTTACTGCAAAGCTAGTTACTTTCTTCCTCGGCTAGTCAAAATGCAAATGTGCAGCAGCAAAATGGGAAGTGCAGACAGCACAACTGATGTACTGCTAACCAAAATCACTTGTCCTTATTGTGCAGACAGAGAATGGCTGCACTGCGTCGTTTGAGGCAGTGCCACTCCACGGGCATTGCCATCTCTCATCTTCACACGAGCGCTCGTGCCTCTGCCAAACAGCATTACAAAATGCTTGTGCTGGGAGGAGGAAGTGGGGGCATTGCAATGAGCGCACGAATGAAGAGGATGATGGGAGCTGAGAATGTGGCTGTTGTGGAGCCCAGTGAGGCAAGGAAACAGTTGATTAACATTATGATTGTTATTGGATATGCCTCTCTTTGCATATCACCATCACTTCAGCCACTTTGGAAATATAACTATTTTTTGCTGTCACGCAAAGCTGCTGTCTTACAACTCTTCTGTTTTTCCAGATGCACTATTACCAGCCAATATGGACCCTGGTAGGCGCTGGTGCAAAAACCGTAGCCTCATCAGGTCGTTCAACCGCGAGTGTTATGCCGTCTGGAGTGAAGTGGGTGAAATCAAAAGTTCAGGAAATAAACCCAGACACAAATACTGTCCGCACAGACGATGGGACTGAAGTATGTTTGCTTTGGGAAATTTATCTGACAGCGCATTGAAGTTAAAAAGAAATGCTTAATAATGTTGCATCTACTTTGCACATTACAGATCTCCTATGAGTATTTGATTGTGGCACTTGGTTTACAACTCCATTATGAGAAGGTGAAGTAAGGTTTGGTCCTTTCAACTGTACCTACATGTAGTAAACCTTTGCCATTGCATGCAAAGTCTGTTCAATCCTCAGATTGCACTCTTTTTTTTTTTTTTTTTATATATATGTAGATCAAAGGACTGCCAGAAGGTTTTGAACATCCGAAGATTGGATCAAACTACTCAGTCCAAACTGTGGAGAAAACATTTAAAGCGCTGCAGGACTTCAAAGAGGGCAACGCCGTGTTCACGTTCCCAAACACTCCTGTGAAATGTGCTGGAGCTCCACAGAAGATCATGTACCTGTCAGATGCCTTTCTCAGAAAGGTACTTAAGTTTATGAATGTAATGATCATGTACTTCATTTGAAACTATGAAGCGAAGTTTTACAACTAGTGATTTTTGTGTTTATCCAAGACAGGAAAAAGGGCAAAGGCCAATGTAATATACAACACATCGCTTCCTGTGCTCTTTGGGATCAAGAAATATGCTGACTCATTGTGGGACGTTGTGAAACGTCGTGACCTACAAGTGAACCTTAGGCAAAACCTGGTAGAAGTGCGGGCAGACAAGCAAGAAGCCGTGTTTGAAAATCTTGACAAACCAGGCGAAACCAAAGTGATTGAGGTAACTGTTACTGTACCTCAACGCTAACTTTTATATAATAGAGTATTGGCTGTTTTTGTTCACCATGTGAATGTTTTCCTTCCTCTTTAAATCCTTAAAAGCAACAACAACCTCAGACCAAATATATGCCTCAAAATGAATAACTCTTAAACTAAATCTCTTAAGTAACTTTGCTGTTTTTCAGTATGAAATGCTTCATGTCACACCACCAATGGGCCCCAGTTTGGTGATTAAAGGCAGTCCTCTTGCAGATGAGGCTGGCTGGTTGGACCTCAACAAAGAGAATCTCCAACATCAGAGGTATCCAAATGTGTTTGGGATTGGAGACTGTACCAACCTGCCCACAGCCAAAACGGCTGCTGCTGTTGGTAAGTGATTATTGTGTCATTAGTTTGAGCATTGCATCAGTGCAATACTGGAAACCACTCTGTGTCTGCATACACTTCATATAGTTTTATCACTGCTTGTATTTTGCAATTCAAATTGCACTTTCCTTAGTAAGTGTATTACACAACAGACCATTCACACAAGACTATAAAAACGTACACCACACCCTATAAAGCTTGTAATTTAAGCTCATCTCTCAGAAGTGTCTGATTGTATCAGGATCTCAGTTTACTTTTGAGTGTGATTGTACCATTACAATTGACAAAAATGTTTTGCACTTCACACAAACGCATATCGAAAAAGTCTGTCTAGCTAATTCAAATATCCTGTGTTTGTGCCATTTCCTGTCTGTTAACTGTGGATGAAATGAGGGGAAGTACCTGGCAATGTGAAAAATCTAAAAAATTGAGTTAGTAGCTGTAACGTGTGGCGCAGATGTTCATGATATCCACATGATGAAGCTTAATGATTTTGGTGACCTGTTGGTTGTTATTTATTCATTCATTCATTTGATTCAGAATCACCAGCAGGTCAAATTTCTAATTTGGCCAAAACTCTATTTCATGGCAAAACACCTCAAAAACTAATAACTGTAATCAACTGTATTAAGGCTTAGGTTGTGTTTCAGCATTTTGACGCAGGCATGTTAACATGGCCCAAGCATAAATAAAATGCAGGGTACGCATGTCCAAAAAAACCTCTACAGGTGCTGAAAAAAAAATTAATCAGAAGTCAGACAAAAGATCGGCACACTGTGCTGACGGCTCCCAGCAATTTAATCTAATACAACGTTTCAGTCTGATAAAGATCTTCCTCTGGCATGGTCAAATCACCATCGCAAAGCAGAACAAGCAGTGTATTAACACAAACGCATTCATTGCTCAGGTGGTTATGATCTGGATCTGGTTCATCAGGTGTAAACTGTTTGAAGTACTCATCCAGGAAGATGGCCTTTGCAGAGCTTTCATGAATTACCAGACCCGCCCCACCCAAGGCAGTGAGATTACATTTTCATAGGTGTTGAAGGGAGTAGCCAAATGGGCCGCTGCCATGTTGGATCACGTTGTATTGTTCATAGCCTGTCCGGGACTTTCCTGACTTCTATTCACGTTATGTTGTCATTCAGAAGTCTTAGTCCAGCCCACGACCTATTGTTTTAGTGTGCCTTTGCTGTAATGGTATAAAAATCTTGCTCATCATAACCATCTGTAATCTGTCTTCTTCAGAAACTTGTAACTATAGTGAAGCTTTCCTCTATAAATGTTTCTTTTACTGTACCTATATGGGAGTATCAGATAGTGTTGTATAGTTAAGCTTTCTCTGCATACTAAATACCGTCAGTTTTTGAGGATAAAGGATACTGCTCTCCCACAATGCAATGCACAAAGGAACTACAGGAGTTGCTCACAGACGGGAAACTGAATCCATTTTCTTTCGCTTTGGAATGGTATTGCAAGTTAAAGGGATAGTTCAGATTATTCGAAGTGGGGCCATGTGAGGTTCTTATCCATCGCAATTTACCTATAGTAGATTGTGATCAGCATGCCCCCAGTTTGGAGGAGCAGACAGGATGACACATTATGTCATGTGAGTAAAAAGCTGTTCAGTATGTTGATTTTTCAACTACTGCTAAGTCTACTAAAACAGCCAATATTACTTACTTACTGTATAGAATTAGTTTGTAGTGTGGATTTGAGACAGAGCATTAGTCTTAATTCCTAAGAAAGAAAATTCACACATTTATTGAAAAATCTTACCATTACCATTTGTTTTCTGATTCTTAGCTGCACAATCTGCCATTTTGAACAGAACCATCAGCAAAATACTGAAAAATGAGAAGCCAGATAAGAAGGTAAGTGGTGCATGCACATCAACAATGATTCTCTATGATTTTTGAAGAATTTTATAACTTCTTTGTTGTTGAAAAATATGCAAATACATAATATGTAGTCTCCTTGATCACAGTATGATGGCTACACCTCATGTCCGCTGGTTACAAGCTACAACACAGTAATTCTGGCAGAGTTTGACTACAATGGACAACCACTGGAAACATTCCCCATCAACCAAGCCAAGGAAAGACGACTCATGTACCACATGAAAGCGGATGTGATGCCTCACCTCTACTGGCATGGGCTTCTAAGGCATGGATATAAATAATTAATCACATTTTAATAGGTGGTAGTAAAGGAATCATACCACAGCTTTCACTACATTTTATTAATGTTCTTTATTTTTATTACATCAGGGGCCTGTGGGGCGGACCAGGACCATACAGGAAACTCCTTCATCTTGGGATGAAATGAAACCTTGCCATCAGTTTGCAAGTTAAGAGTTGCATCCCCTAAAAGGAAAGAAGCTGCACATTAAATCCACCATTCTCTAAAAGTGTGGACACAAAGTGCCTACTAGAAAAGTAATATTTATAGTCTAACAACTAATTAAGAAAGTTTGACCAAACTACTATAAATATTAATATATGCAGGTTTAGTTAATCCTGCAGTAAGTGGTGCATTGATATTACCACGAGGTAAAACAACTCCCTGCCATGAGAGAGTTGCTCGTAATGCAGAAAACAGAGAATTTACACTCAACGTAGCTTTTAGCTGCTTTAGGTCAATCTTTTGGTTCTTTTGGCGACACATTGAATGTAAGTCCTTGGTTCTTTAATCAACCAAGTCATCCAGCCAGCAATGAGAGTTTTGTAGGAGCTCGGAACAAATGTTTGTAGAAGATCCTTTGGTTTGCAGCCTCAGTTGGTTCTTGCTGCAGAGTATATAGTCCCGAGTATATATAATAATCTGACCCAAATTGTATCTGAACAATTAAAAATGCTGTTGGTATTATTACATGATCATTTGGGAAAATGTATATTTTTTCACACTACTGTGCTAATTTTTTTTTTTTTTTTTAGCAAACATGTTGAATGAGTGGTTGTCTTTGGGAACACTTAAACATTTACATGCAAACTAAGTGTTTCTCTTACATTTAAACATTGTTGTCAAGAATATATTTTGTATCAGAGTGATTTCATATTTTTCTATCAATGCTTAACTGAATTATAAACATCTTAGGGGTTATACAGAGAGTTCTAACGTCATTATTGTATTAAACAAAAGACTAATCATTTAAATGACTGAACATATACATTATAATCTCACTTATTATGCTATTGAAGTAAAATTTGATATTGACACAATCAGAAATATATACTCAGTATAGTTTCAACCTTGTTGCACTTTACTGTGTTTTTACATCCAGTCTTCTTACTGAAATATTGTATGTTAAATATGATTTACTTTTGCTGTTAATTTTGTGTACTATCATTTACTTTTCTGAATTCCTGATTAATATTATCATCTGCAATTGGTGGATGATAATCTTTTTGTGTATCTATCAAGAGTCCACATGGTCTGCATTTAAATGTTAAATATGTACACTAGCGAATGGGCTGTAAATGTGGACCATGTTTACTTTACCGTGATGCTGTAGATGCTGTCTGCAAATTAACTACATGTTTTGCTCTAGGTCACAACCTACACAATTATTTTCATTTACATTACTGACAATTTCCATAGTATTACCATTTGGTTTTCAAATTGAATACCTTTGTCTGTCAAAGGTCATCAGCAGGACAACACTTGTTCATGCAAACTGGCATTGCATGTTGTCAGTGTTAGAATAAATAATTTAACATTTTATCAGGGTCTTGCTGATGGCATTTGAATTTTGGCTCTGAGGATTCAGCAGCCATGTGTATGACAGGGTTGAGCCTGTAATAATTCCCTACGTGCAGCCTAGTTCATGTCATTGTGATAAGAAAGTCAACCCTTTAGACCCTGAACCTTACTTAAAAATTTGTTAGACTGAATGATTATTGCCCATTTATTATTTTTAATGCATTGCCAGTGCAAAGTTTGGAGAGCCAGGACCTGATGCCAGACTTTGTACGGCAAAACGCTTTAAAACTCAGATTACCCATAACACAGTTTATTTTTCCTGTTTGTATTCCCTGTTAGATTTGGTTTTCCAACAACATAGTTCACGACCAGCTGAGTGCAATCTCTGATCTAAAATCCCTCAAGGGTCAGAAACTGTTTGAGCTGCATTTGAAAACAAAAAGTGAATTATGATGCATGCTCTCATCCTCTGCAAGCTGCACTGCAAATGTTGTTAAAACACTAATTAAAATAACAATTAAATTAAATTCTAGAATTAAAAAAAAAAAAGTATTAGGCCAAAAGATTACAAAAAATCTCATTCTTCACACTGTATGAAGACACAGATCATGCACACACTTAAACAAATATCTGCCGTTCCTTTATAGCTTTCTTGTAGTCGCCCAACAGCGCCAGCAGGGATAAAGTGCACTCGTGAGCCTCGGTCCAGCTGCGCGCACATACACACACACACTCTCTTACACACTCTCTCACACACACCATAGCCATTTTCTTGTTGACTCCGCTCTCCGCCACGTTGGTTTCTCTACGTGTGTGTGTCGCATTCTCCTGCGCACCGCCAACGTTATGTTTGTGATGAGGCGGGAAATGGCGTCCGCAGACATGGTCGATCAGTGACTGGCTACCGAGAGACACAGCTGGCAGCAACAACCACGGCCCGACCGCTACCGGTGGCCGCCACGGTCGCGGCCGAGAGCTGACAACGCAGCGGCAACTTTTGAAGAGCTCCTTTGACCGTCGGTAAGTCACGAACAACGTCAACATGTCAACAAAAAGGTTTGTCCCTCTCACTGGTGGCTAGCTAGCGGCTAGCGTTAGCCAGCAAAGGGGGCGTAGTCTAATGGCTGAAAATAGTTATGGAAGCGATCAAAATGACGCGTTAGCCAGAGCGTTGCTAGCCTTTGTTTTTACCAAGGAAATGATGGATAGTTTATGGGTTTAACACGGATATGTTAGCTGGGACACATGAGAGACGTGCTGTGGGAGCGGAGATGAATAATGTCACGGCCCTGCTTTTGCTGCCATTGGCGTTTTGTTAGCCTGAAAGCTAACTGTAGCCACTTGTATCAACTAGCCGCCGACAGCATCTGGTTTAAGTTATGTTTGGATATATTACAACTCATAGCAGATGTATTAAGCGGACGAGGTCGGGCTTTGGCTACATAAACCCCAACTCTGTCCTAATACATGTGGGACACCAGCGATAAACAAGCGGTGGCTGTACGCGGGGGTATTTACGCTAACTACCCGCAGCTGGCTAACATTAGCCGTAGCTGACGTTAATGCAGCCTGTCCGATGTTAGTTGGCGTTACATAACGACAGTCAGCGGTGCTGTTATGCTAACGGATCGGATTTAGCAACATGTAGCTAATAAAGCTGCAGAGCAACCGACCAAACATACACAAAGAAGGCGGTTTTACAAAACACCAGCTCGTGTTGAACACATTAAAAACCTCGCATGTCCAACTACCATCAATGTTTGTCACGTACACCGCCCACTCTGCCGGCCGGTCTGTGTGACAAACACTGGGGAAAAGGACTATTACACCAGATTAAAGGAAATCCATAAATGATGCGTTGCAGGACAAAGAATAATTTAGCTGCAAAAATAAAGTAGCTGACATTACTATTATTATTCTAATTATTATTAATGATGTTATCAGTACTATTATTTTTATTTGTTGTCAAGGGAAGCAGAAAACATCATTGCATACTTGAGCTCACGAGTGGAGCCCAAAATACACACCAACATGCTTTTCACCTACACTGTATTTGTACTTAATGTACAAATACTGAGTAACAAGAAATAAAAACCGTCTTGTTTGTTTGAGGTAATTGAGAAACAGTGTCTCCCTCAAGTAGTTTGTTTACCAGAGAGCAAGTTTATTATTGAATTATGAAATGTTCTATGCAGTTCATATCTTGGTCACTATTTTTAGTTTACAAATTTAAGGCTAGAAATGTTTATTTGTTTTAAAAAATTGCCAGTATATATTTTTTCAGATTATATAAATACTCAAATATCAATGTCAGTAATGTACCAGTGAAATTACAGTTTTTATTTGCACATAGCTCGCAGCTCATAGCCTCTTGTACCTGTCTGTAAATATTAAAATAATAATATAAGTAGCATTTGACTTTTCCTATTTTACTTCTGAATTAAACTTGGAATAGATTACAGTTTTATGTCACTAACCGACATTTGCCATAGGCAAACTGTCAGATACATAATTTTTTTTTACTCATCTGATCATGTAACTCCTGTTTTAAACAATTGTATTCATGCAGACTTCCTGTAAAGTTGCCTGTGGTGGAACAGCTTGTAACATTTAAAGACTTGTTCAGTGAAATCACAGGTTTTGTAGAAAAACCTATTTATATTCCTCAGATTAATGTGGTGTCGTCATTATTGAAGTAATGTTTCTTAACTTTTTTTTTCCCCTCGCCAGATTTTTCTATGTGACGTTGGAGCATGATGAGGCTGAGAGTGCGTAAAGCTCCTCAGCAGCCAAACTTAGGCCGTCGAACCCACCCGTCCCAGGCCAAACGGAAACACTGTGAAGTGGAGCCTTCCCCTGTTAGAGGTCGAGGCAAAATGCAGAAGAATGAAACAGGCCTGTTCTCCACCATAAAGAAATTCATACGTGGAAATGCTGTCAAGGTAGGCTTTCATCATGACTTACAGCTGCTCTTTTACAATTTAGTTTTTGCTCCTGTGAGTGACATAATGACACACACTTATTTTATGCACAAAAGGCAGTGCCTCAGTGGCATTCACATAATAGCTGGGAGTGTTTTCAGACAGCCAATATCGTTTCCTACTGACTTTTTAAAAGTTTCTGTGAACTTCCTCTGTTGTCATTGGCAGCTGCTGTAAGTGGTAATGATAAACTGTTGGCTGAACCACCAACAGTAAAAACACAAACTGAATGTTTGTATTTTAGTAACAGAAAAAAGCAGAGCAAGTTGTGAGCATTTCTCTAAAAAGCAAAACTTTTCCCTACTTAAGAAATTGCTTTGTTTTAGCTTTGCTTCTTTTCAGACATACACACGTTTGTTCCTGTGTTGTCTAATTTTGAATCACTTGAAACGAGTGTTCGGTTCACAACATTAATGTTTTGTATTTTCACAAAATGAAAACAAAATCTCAAATGAGTACGTCTTTTTATTTGTCGGTTGAGACACAGTCGAACTATGATTTAATTGCTTTTGTGAAAATATGCTGTCATAGCTTATTTTACAATGCTACTAATTGTACTTTTCATTACAATAAATTGGAGATTTTCAGATCATGCTAAAAAAAAACACAGAAAATCCGAAATTATGTAAACAATTTGTAACCCTGACTGGTTCTTTATCCCTGTTTTTATTTCTCTCAGGTGGAGCAGGACATCCCCGCCAAGAGAAGTCGTATTGATTGTAATTCTGATGGCAATCTAATTACTTCAACACCACAGACTAGAGGCCTTTCCAATAAATCAGTCTCCAGAGTTTGCCGGAAAACTCCAAACAAAGGTACTATGGAAAGAAACAAAAAGCTTGTTAAACAAAAAGCTTGTGTTTTTTGGGTTGCTATTAAAGACTTGGTTTTTCTTTCCTTCTTTAGACACAATGACCTGCAACAGTAAACCCATTAAACCAAACGGTAAACTAGAGGCCCCTGTCGAGGCAGCAAGCAGTCCACCACGCACCACCCTGCTTGGAACCATCTTCTCTCCAGTCTTCAACTTTTTTTCACCAGCAACTAAAACCGGTAAAACAAAAGAATCCTTACATATTTATGTCAAAATCAATAAGAAATTATTTCAAAAAAAAGTTCTAATTAGGTTTTAAACTGTAAAGCCCTTAAGTTGTCTCTGAGAGTGTGTGTGACGTATGACCTAAAGTTTTCTTATGACCAAAGAGGACCGACCGCTCTTGTCATTTGCGTGCAGCCACTCCTGGTTCAGACTCTCCAGGCCAAGCGATGGAAGCAGAGGAAATCATGAAACAGCTGGACATTGAGCAGGCTGAAGAAATGCCAAGCAGCACTCTCACATCCACAGAGGGCATCACACCGTGTCACACTGCCCCGACATTACCACAGAGGCTTCAGATTACCTCTGACACCTCAATAGAACAGGCGGAAATTGTCACTGAAACCGACATGCCACCATTAACAGGTACGACCTCTGTCACGTTAGGCCCCAACCTCGTTTTTTTTTAATTTGGGGAAACTCTCTGGACATAAGTATGATCAAGGATAACTGACATGATATTCAATGAATTACAACCCTCTGCATGTACACTGCATTCTCCCATCACACATCCCAAACTACTGCCAAACACTACTGCACCGTCTGAGCCAGAGGACCACATGCCTTCTGATAATATTACTGGAGTGAATATATTTTATGTATTTTATGATATTTCAGTTTACCAGCAGAGGGTAGCCTAAAGCAAAGTACACAGTTTCACTTTTAAACACCTTTTGTAGCTACCATTCACTTAAAACCTGACGTTTGCACACAGCCCACATTGCCAGCTCCAATTATCAACGTACCTCTACCAGAATTTTGCAACCCTATTCAAAATCCTACTGACATCATGAGCGAAACTGAAAATTCAGCCTCAGAACATGACCTTTCCCAACAGTGTGTCATGTGTTTCACTCCATATGTTTAAATTAGATCTGTAAGTTTCCACCGAATGACTCTTTTGTTAATTCAGTATTTCAGTTGTTTAGAAGCCTTCAATCAACAGCATCTCCCATAAGGCATGGACCATTGTGGTCAAATGCATGCTAAAAAATGAATCGTTAACTTTGTTTAAATCACAAAGGTTTCATCTTTTAAGTGCTGTAGTGGTGGCTGATTTGTCTTAAAATATGAACGGTAAACGTAAGGAACACAGATGTTGAATGAGAAATTGCATTTAGTGACAGAAGCGAGTGGAAAAGAGACGAGGATCAGACATGACCTGATGACTTTTTCTTGCTATTGCTCAAGGACGTAACATTTGACCTCGTTTTGCTTTTCTCTGTCTTCATCAGTTCCTGGTTGTATGCCACATGGCGGCTACCCTCACACGTTACCTCCTGCTCCTGCAGAAACCTCGTATGATGAGGACTGGGAAGTTTTTGATCCGTGAGTAGATCAAACTGGCATCTATTTATTCATGAAAAAATACATAACTAAAGAGCCGATGAGTAAAAGTTTGACAAGACACACTTTTTTTGTGCTTAGAAGTCTGATTCCACATGAAATTACATCCAAGGTGACATTGAATTTTGGTGTGTGAACAGTTTGCTGCATTGTGAAACATTTTACCACTAGATGGCAGCAACAACAGAACTCTGTAACCTGTATTATGGGTCCTAAAGCTTTTTTAGCCGTTCACTTAATTCAATCATGTTTTAAACTGCCAGGACTTGCAGTGTGAATATTTCACTTCCTTGGATCATTTCAGACCCCTAGTAGTATTCGAATTGGGTTTTTTATTATGTTTATTAAGTGATGAAAAGCCAATTCAGTCTTTGATCGGACAATCCCTGTTTGTTTTGTGAAATTAGTCTTCTTATGGGCTTCTCTGCTTTCAGGTACTTTTTCATCAAGCACGTGCCTCCGCTGACAGAAGAGCAGTTAACACGCAAACCAGCGTTACCTTTGAAAACACGCAGCACGCCAGAGTTCTCTCTCGTCTTGGATCTGGTAAGCAGCATCTCATATTTAAAGTAACTAGACGTTTAGCTTTTTTTCCAACTGATCTTTTCTTTTCTCTTCTCAGGATGAAACTCTGGTCCACTGTAGTTTAAATGAGCTAGAGGACGCAGCCCTGACATTCCCTGTGCTCTTTCAAGATGTAATATACCAGGTAATAACTGCTATATATCACACTCTAATAGAGAGCTCATTCAATTCATTCGCTTGCTGCTGATCTTCAGTTTATGTTTGTTTTATAATCTGAAGGTGTATGTTCGGTTGAGGCCCTTTTTCCGCGAGTTTCTTGAACGAATGTCTCAGATGTATGAGGTGAGATGCCCTTTGATTTCCAAGTGACTACAGATAATATTTGTTTAACATGATCGGCTCCAAGTTTACATGCCACTCATTTATTGCTGTCCATTAAAATTTCAGATTATTCTCTTCACGGCTTCGAAGAAAGTGTACGCCGACAAGTTGCTAAACATCCTGGATCCGAAAAAACAGCTGGTCAGGTGAGTGACGACACAAAACCCTGGAGCAGATTTTACAGTCAATTATTTAGCTTTACGCTGCTTTGTAACATGAGCACAGTTAGCTGTAGTGATGAATTTAAGTGGCCGTATAGATTCACACAGGATGTGCAGCCACAATAAAGCTAGAGGAAAGTGTCTGTCATCCATGATTTATGGAGATTTATTCTACACTAATCCTTGGGAAGCAATCAGAGATAAACATATAAAGCTTGTCAGCGGGACAAATGAAGCTTCAGCTTCTTTGCTGCTTTCTTTTCCAACCTTTTTAACAGTCTCGCAGATAAATGATGAGAGCTTGTCAGCCATAAATGCAGTATGTAAAATGGTCTGGTTGGATGCAGCATTAACTTCCCCTTCCTTCTGTCAAACGAGAGGAAGAACCTGTTCTGTTAGTAAAAAGCAAACATTCACGGAAGTGGTTAATTTTTGTGTAGACTGCTTGAAGGTTTGTCTGGACTAGTGCTCAGTCTTCTTTTCCCTGACGGCACAATGCAAAATTTCATTGTGCTGTTCAAAAATACCAGAAGGAGGTTCTGTCAGTTCTGTTTGTTAGTTAGGAATATATCTCAAGAACTTGATAAAAATAATAAAATATATTATTGCATGTTTTAACTGAGGAATATCCTGTCATTCTGTTTTTTCTTTTCTTTTTTAGGCACAGGCTATTTCGTGAGCACTGTGTGTGTGTTCAAGGAAATTATATTAAAGACCTAAACATTCTGGGACGGGATCTTTCCAAGACGATAATAATCGACAACTCACCCCAAGCCTTTGCCTATCAGGTAAAACATGTTCACACCATCAACTAAACCAGTTTATCTAAAATTAAAATGTTTGTGTCACAATGATACACGAGCACGGATCTTGTGTCTTTTTCAGCTCTCCAATGGAATCCCTATTGAGAGCTGGTTTGTGGATAGGAACGACAATGAGCTTCTAAAGCTTGTCCCTTTCCTCGAGAAGCTTGTGGAGCTGGTATGTATTTTTTTACTTGGAGTTAAACGCTTTGTCTGTCAAGTTACTCTGCCAGTAACAGTGCTGGTGATGTGCTATGAATAGTCCACCCTATCTTCCTGCGTGGAGAGCCTCAAGATTGGGTGCACAGTCCCTTAAATGTTGTACAGATACTCAAGCTGATTATTAAAGAAAAATATCAGCGTTGAGCAGCTATGACAGAATCTATTTAATGGATTTATTACAGGACTTTTGTATTAGACTACATTGGTTTTAGCTGAATTGACTTAATAAACTGGCAGCTGTGTGTATTTGTCAGGAGGCTAATAAATCCAGAGAAATAGAGAAATTATAGATAAAGGTCTCAGAGCTTAAAGCAAGGACGCTTTCTATACATCAGATGTGTTTGGGGGGGTGAGGAGAGAGAATGGAGGAAATCAATTGATTGAAAATGATGGGACACCTAAATGTTGTCCTCACAGGGAGACCCCCAGCGGTGGTTCAGTGTACTTGTGGTTGTACCTCCCACTGGATAGACAGAGGCATGTAGGGACTTTGTCCTCTTTGATTATTTGCCATATGTGTCTTTTGAATTACCTTCAATAACTGTGGCAGCCATCACAGCATCGTTTTCTGGATGAATAGACTGGACAGTTGATTGCAACCCATGTTTCCTTGTGCTTTTTGGTTCCAGGTAGAACCTTAAATCCATAACACCTAGGCTACTGTTGGGCCTCTACATTTTGCTCATTTTGAGGGTACAAGTGGAAGATTTTTGAGATACTTTGGTTTAAGATGCTAAAAACATACCCCTAGTAAACTCTATGCTACAAGCCAGATGGATGATTGCTGTGGCGCATATCGCAACCCATTTCAGAAAGACAGGAACACCAAATCAAATCGTTTCTAAATGTGAGTCCAAACGGAGGCAAAGTTCATTACCTACTCACCCTTTCCTCAGAACCATAATCTGGTAGTTGTACCCAAGTCCAAACACAGCTTTCAGAGCTATAATGAATATCCAATACGCCTGTCTCTCAAACCTGTCGATGCTCGTTCCTCCGTTGGTCTCTAAACGGCGTATGCGCCATTGGCCTACTGCTGTCAGATGATTGTCAAATTCGTCCTAAAGATTGTGACGACAATATGAAAACAAAACGAACAGCCTATTCATTGCAGTACTTTTTCAAAGCAGCACAGTCGCATGAATTATTGAGCTGACACTTCACTGGACCACAGTGTAAACTAAGGTTTTATTAATAAAGTAGGTGTTCTTTATTAATTCAAAATATAGGGTTCCTGTTGGTTTCTGACACCAAAGAATACTACATATAATAATCTATACTTAAATCTAGAGCGGCCATGAGCTTAAACTGTTGAGAATTATGAAATCATAGCTGGACTGGCACTGTTGGGACGGTCGATTCAGCTCATCTTTCACCTTTTCAGTTCGTTATTGTGAGGTTTTCCCACGCTGCTGTGAAACTAGAGGCCTTAGTCATCATCAGTGAACTGCAAAGTCTAGAATGTTTCTATCTGCTCCCTCTCTGTATCACAGAATGAAGATGTCAGACCGCACATCCGTCAGCAGTTTCGTTTGCACGACCTCCTTCCCCCAGACTGAGGACCTCGTGTTCGGCTCACAGTTCAAGATGGTATCACCATTGGAAGAAAGAAAAAAAAAAAACTGACCCCCAGAAGGAAATAATCAATGGATTTCTCTTTGCAAACACAGCATTGCCATTATTGTTATTATTATTGTTTTAAAAATCATGCAAAAAATGAATTGAAAGCTATGTTTGAGTAAAAAAAAAAGCCCTGGATGTTTTTATACGCTCAAACCAGACTCGGAACAAACAGACCCGCTCGCTGCGGCAGACTTTTCCCTTTTTGCTCGCTTCTTTTTAGTGCGACATTGAAGATGGCCTCTTGGAAGGTATTTTGTCTTTTAGGAACCATTTTGGAATTGACAAAACTGAATGTCATGCAGTGTTGGATTATATGGACCTTGGTGGCATCAGCTTGACCTTTAACGGCCAGTCAAACCTGTAAAATATACGATCTATTTACTTGTAAATATATGTACATAATTTTTTTTTTTTCTTCAAGGTTTTTAAGTCATTTTATTTTCACTTCAGATTTTAGTATGTATTCTTTGATTGGGTTGCTTTTATAAACCAACAAAATGTTAGTGTGTTTTGTTTGAAGTTGTTGATAAACGGCTGCTTTTCTGTTGTATGCCTGCATTATTCCTGTGATGCTTTACTCCATTACATGCAGTTGTCTGTAATAAGGTGCAGTTTTAAAAAAAGAAAAAAAAAAAAAGTATCTTTGGGAGAAAAATGTTTCTGAAGCGATATTTTAAAGTTGCGTAATGTAAGCTAGAATAGGGTCTGAACTGAATACAAAAGCCATAATGGCTGAATTATAATTTTGGAGATTTGTATTTGAGAATCCATTTCTGATTTTGACGCCTCGGTCGTCCTCTTTAATGACGGGTGGGGTGAGTGGTGGGGAGGAGGTTTCAGGCATCTTGCACTTTGACATCCAGCCCTTTGTAAGTTGATGTAAAATCTTGTCACTTTTCTACACAGGTGTGTATCACCTCAATTTGTTATGTGGGGGAAAAAATGAAATTGTAGCACCAGCAAATTGCCAACATGTTTTGCTTTGAAATCTTGTTTTCCAAGACGTCTTGTATGTGGGATCTTTATGATGTAGGAGTCTCAAGTTTTATTGACTATTGAATGATCACTCCTGTTGTATTCAGTGTTACTTAATGGTTTCCTTGAAAATAAATACTTTTTTATATGACCCAGAGTCCTGCTAATAATTACAACATTTAACCTCAGGTATATTTATGAATACATCTCGGAGACTAAACTCAAAGGCCACTAACTCTTTTGACCGTGCCACACTGTCCTGTACTGTTATTTGATCATCTTATAATAATGTGTACCTGAAACACTTACATATGACTTAAGAGTTCACTTCACCTCAGCTGCTTGCAGCACTATAAAAAAGGGAGTCAGAAAAAAAAGCATTTATATTGAAACCTCTGGTGTAACTCAACAGTGGCCATCTTTTATTGTTATTTACACAACCTGATAGAGTTTTCATTCAGAGATATGAAACTTACGAGATGTCCTGATCAGATAACCTACTGATGTCTTAATCCTTTTGTTCTTTCAAGAAATAGGTCATTACCTGATTGTAGGTGTGCACTGAATTACCCCTTCTAGAGGTCATGTGACTCCAAATACAAAGGGGGACAGTCTTCATCAGACTTATCTTCCAGTGTTCGGAAGGAAGGAATTTCTTGAAAACAAAATCACATTGTTGATAATGTGAAGATAAGACGTGGGGATAATTAACTGTGCATTTAGTCTAAATCCACCCAGTGAAACCCACCCTGCCCTCACCTATTGGCTGCTGGTGGGGGTGGAGGTTGTGGCTCATGAGCTGTGAAGCCTTGCTGGTGTGTTATCCCAGGGGCCGACATGCATAAAAGGTGCTGGCAGGTGTTCTCACCTCAGGATAACGTTCGGCTGATCGAGGATGTGGCTGCTCTTCTTTTTGAGTGCCTTGTTGGGGGCGTTGGGGGCGGACAAGGCGCCCTCTGGAACAGCTCAGCAGCTTCAGACTCTTCACTGCCCCCCCTGCGAGCAGATCCACTGCTCCTCCAGGCGGGCACTGAAGCTCCAGTGTAAAGGTGGTGTCTCGACAAGTGTCTGTGGCTGCTGTCCCGTCTGTGCCAGAGTGGAGGGGGAGACCTGTGGGGGAACGTGGGACTATCTGGGCAAGTGTGATGAGGGGCTGGTGTGTGTTTACCAGGACTCAGCAGCTGGCAAACCAGGCACAGAGCGCGAGGGGATCTGTAAGGCAGGTGAGATTATAGTTTATAGCCTCAATTAGTATCAAGCATGTGCCCAGAATTACTTTTTTATTATTATTATTACAATGTGCCACAGGGAGATTAACCAACAATTAGAAAAAACTGCAGCAAAGTCTGAATTTGGATCAAAAAAAAGTCAATAATATAGACTCAAAAACATGTGTTGTGAATACCACAATGTAAAAGTACTCATCCTGCAGGAGAATTGCTCCTGTCAGAGTTAGATTTTATATTTCTTATAATAATAAGAAGATCCAGAAGGACCTAGTTGTGACAATTTTTTAAAGTCTAGATTAATAAATAGAGATGCTTCACATTTTAAAAACTCATGTCTTTTGAAAAAAAATTGATCTGCAGAATAATAACTATAGCCACGACTTAAATGTAGTGGAGTAAAAACATTTCCCTCCTAAATGTGGTGGAGTAGAAGCATAAAGTAGCACAAAACAAAAATACTAAAACTTCTAACTACAGCTCCTAAGTACAGCACAGCAGTAAATCTACTTAGTGACATGCCACTTGTGTAAGTCATTGCAGTGGGATGGTGCCAATGTGGTAAATCTTTTTTATGCGCTGATAAAGCAGTCAAGGCTTCCTTTGATTCAAAGGTTTCAGCTAACAGTTAAGCCATAATTACACCTCTTATCTATTGGTGGTGAAGAGTTGTCGCCGTTATTGATACGGTATCAGTGCGAGTGCAAGATTTGAGATTTTCATGTTTTGTTGCTGCTCGAGAAAAGATACTAATATTCAATTTGATATATTTTAGGCTTTGTGATTTGTGAGTCCCACCTGTTTGTCATTCAGTGCTTGTTTAAAAAAACATGTTTTGTGCAGTGATTGAATCCTCGGATCCGGAGAGCTGTCACCCAGAGTGCACCAGGGAATACTGCCAGGCCAACCCCACTGAAATCTGCTCTGCCAGGTGAGTGAAAAAGAAAAAAAAGAAAAAAACAAAAGAGATCCCCCCCCTTAATAGCTTCTCGTGCTGCAGAACTGAATTTCCTGCTCTGTAGGTTTGTGTCTCTGGAGAAGACAGCGTGCCAGGGCTCCTGCCAACACACCTCCTGCTCAAGCTGTCTGCTGCTGAAACCCCCATCATGCTCTCAGACCTGCAGCACCTCTGATACATCCTGTCTACAACGCTATGGGAAGTGTGTGCACAATCACCTGACAGCAACTCACAACCCAATATGCCACAACGCCATACAGGTACGTGAGAGAAAAAGCACCAAAGAGCCACAAATGACCTGCTTTTCTTCATTTTACTGAACTGCCTTGAAGCACCTCACACATTAATCCAACGCTGTCTCCCTTTTTCTCTCCGTAGAATAATTCAGAAGGACATTTTCTCTGTTTGGTCCCAGCGTGTCCAAAGACGCACTCCTAACTCCCTTTGGACAGAGAGGACGCTCAGAGGAAACTAGCTCATGTAGCATCGTGGAAAAAGGCAGCTATCTATAAACTTTGTGTATAAATCTTTTGTAAAATGATCACATTTTGTTTGCAACATGAACCATGAATAACGACCTTTGAAATTTTTTGTGTTTTACATCATGAAAAAAATAAAATTCTTTGTCATACTGTACTTTGGTTTTATTATTTTGGTAGGATCAATACATTACAGTGAAGTTGAATAAGATACAAAATCCACCTGCTTTGAAAAGCAAATCAGCGGTGCACCCTGCCTTGAATGAATGAACAAATGAATGAATGACATAAGCATACAGTTAACCTAAATGATCAAAAAACATTTGGGGTGCGCCTGAAGAATGATTAGCTATTCTTCACTAGTAACATGTATTACAGTCTATGTACTGGGACCCACTTAATCTAGTAGTGAGCAGATGATGGTCGTTAATGAAGCGATGACTAACGTGATGCTTATACATGATCTGCATAGTGTTGATGATACTGGTTTTAGTGGTGTGGGTCCACAGATGGCAATATTGGTCTGTTGGTTGGTTCCCACACCAACAACTTGGATGGATTGTCATGACATTAAGCTCATGTCTCCCTCAGGATAAATCCTCTGACTTTTCATAAAGCACCATGATCAGCTGCATATCAACTGTTGAGGTCATGTGTGGGAAAAGGCATAAGAATGGGTTTTGAACGCATCGTATATACAGCTGGTCTTACTCTAAACTTAACCTTTCTACAAAAACCTGCTTGTGAATACTTAGAAACAATGCAGCGAGATTCTAAAAACTAACTAAATTTGAGGAAGGAATAACACTGGAACAACAATGTAGTAAATGAAACGGTCGTATCTGTCCAGCAGCAGGTATCCTCTTTACAAATTGTTCCCATTTAGGGACGTTTTGTGGTTCACAGGAGCTGTGAAGCGTTGTGAGTCCCCTCTGCCATCGCTGCCCCCCTCACAGTTGATGGTTATTGAATAACAGACGGTTTATGAGGCAGCAATAATGAAGCTTGTGTAGAAAGGGAATAAAGTGTGGACCAACAATGGGCAGTTTGTTCTGTGTCCTTCAAATGTGAGCCGTTTCTGAAGGGGAGAAGCAGTTTATCTGAAGGATTTCGCAAGAAGGAATCGCGTTTTTATACCAAAACAAAGGCCTGCGTTTTCTTTCATCTTCTTTTAACTTGTGAGTCAGTCGCATCACCAAAGTAGTGTGACGTCAACAAAATATCCGTCGTCTAATGAGCCAGAGGATAGGACTGTGCAGATACTTGTGCAGATACAATTTTGTCTCTGAACAAATAGGAACACGCCATTCATTTCTAAATACAGTACTCCATCATTTTAGTTAATAATTTGTCCTCTTACAAGGTTGTACAAACAACTACCCAAAATCTCTTCCTTCTGTACATTTGTACGTTCTTGTGTGTCTAACTGCGGATACACATCAGCATATCAGGTATCTATTAGAACGACAGGCTCGGCCACCAAAGCACACCGCCTCTGTTATCAATCCCATATAGCTGTCTGACTTTTTTTTACTGATAAAAACAAGGGATAACAAAGCAGTGTCTGCGTGCCAGCTGTAATAAATGTGCCCCTGTCGGAGGAGACCCATGTTAAAGTTTGAATACAACAGAAAACCTGGGAACAATAGAAAAGTACAAAAGATTATTATGAAGGAGTGACCTGCAGCTGCAGATGATTATTCTCAGCATGTCTGAATAATGTGTGATGTTACATGTTATGTTTAATGCGCCTGACAAACATTTAAAAGTCAGCCACTACACTTTAGAGCAAACTATCCTGGAAATTATAACACATATTATGAACATGTTAAGAGGATATACAGCTTTCTTTTCTGCTATGAGAATATGAAAGCGTAGCTTTATGTGATGCATCATTATAAATATAGTATCTAAGCACAACAAAAATGGCCACCTTGTGTATATTTTCTTTTCTTTTCTTCTGTGGTAGTTTTCATTACCTCAAAGGTGAGTTATAAAACTCCTCCTACCCATTGATTTCCTACAAACTGAGTGTGTGAAGTCAAACAATAACAAAGTATGCATTTAAATTGGAACATAGTCATTGGTGCCTAATGAACAGACTGCCAGTCAGTTATCAGAGACACTAACGAGTCAATGTAATCAGTTAGTGTGTGCTACAAAACCTCAATACTTTAGAGACCTAAAACACAGAGAAAGATGCTTGATGCTTGACTTGATGCTGTGTGGTTACTTAGATGATTTTCTTTTGACCCTTTGGGTAGTAAGACCGTGTCCTCGGAGGTCTAAAACCACACACCAGCGGAGCTCATCTACAAAACAGGAAGTTTACTAAACCATACAAATTACAGGTGAAACATTGCATAACATTTTTGAAATGCAGAGTTATTAATTATTATTACTCTTTTTGAACAAAATGAAGACACATTAGGATCCCAATAGCTGCTGTTTCAAAAGAAAAGTTATCTTGGAATAACAGTAATCATAGTTATTTGTACAACTAAAGAAAAGAACAATTGCAGAGAGGAAACAGTATAAAGGTGCATAAAACTTTATCTTTGCTCGGGTCTCCAGTCAGTCTGTGATCAGGACGACAGTGTGGATAATGAACATTCAGGCCGTCTGTCCTGTTGTCGTGTCACCTGAATAGTCTGTTCCAGAAGGATACGAAGGCGGTGGAGTTAAAGGCACCGATGAATATGAGCAGCAGAAGGTAGAGGCTCATCATGATGGCGAAATGGTGTCTGAGGAGCCAGGAGGTGCTGCGGGAATGTCTGAAGGTAAAAACCACAAAAATTACCTTAAATTTACAAGCACCAACCAAAATCATAGTAGTCAGAATTGCGATAATATAATCATATGAATGTTGTTTTTAAATCATTATTATTTATCTATTTCTTTCTCTTTTTTTCCCCTCAACTATTTTATTGATTATGTCCAGACAGGTACAACATAGTCAGTTACATATCACTGTATTTTGCTTTTACAATACTAATAAAGTCACAATTCAGGAAGTTGTTATGGAAAAAAAAACGAGAGAAGAGGGGTAGGGAGATTTGTCAGGGAGTTAAACATTGTTATTTAGTGGAGTGTATGGGAAAGTTTAGCAGGTTATTGATATTTCTTCATTATCAGTATCAGCATACTTAATAGCTTTATTCAGGAAGGACAAATGTTGTAAACAAACCAGAGATTTGATTCTTAGTCTGGAGGAATGGTGGGCAGGTTATTGAAATAATCAATAAATGGTCCCCATAATTTTGAAGGGAAACTTTATATTTTTCCAAGCTTGAAAAAAAACAAAAAAACATCAAATCATTTGACTTGATTGAAAAAGTGGTGCTTTATTAGCTTATTATTATTATTACTATTTCTTGTCGTCATGCTAAGCTAAGCTAACTGGCTACTGGCTCTAGCTACATATTTACTGTATAGACATAGAAGAGGTATCAATCTACTTTTTATTGCCAAAATGTCAGTCAGTGGTGGCTACATTTTTACATTTTGATTCCTGCCAAGGGTTGAAATAACTGTTAATTGCTTTAATGTGTCCCTTCTTTAATTCTACAAATTATGAACAAGTATTTGTAGAATAAAAAGCGAAGTATTGGTTTGTATTAAGCACTTGATTTACATACTCAGCTGGATCAGATCTCCCTCCATGTTTCCACCATACTGGCACATGGCAAAACAGCTCATTTCCTGATCAATCTTTATCCTTATTATCTTCAGTACAGTTATATAATTGGGAATCGTAAGCGTTGCCATTACCCACATTGAGATGCTTTCCTTCATTTTGTTTTAATTACTTTTACACTGCTGAGTGGAGTAGAAAACAGCACTGTGCATGTGGGAATCAAAACAAGCAGAGTGGGTGCTGCTCCTCTATGCTTGAATTATACTCTGAACATCTTGAATTTCCCACATGGTGTCACTGGGGGCCTTTAAAGTCTTTGAGTGCCGGTGGATACTGGTTTTTCAAGGTTCCATTCATTACATGAAAGGCATCCTGCCAGGCCTCTGGTGTTTTGGTTGGTGTGCATGAAAAGGTGTCTGAGACATTGCCAAAGCACTTCAGAAAACTTTTGTGTGTGTGAAATGTTGTTTATAAACACTTGTTCAGCATTTACATCCTTGACCCAGCAGGTTCTTACCTGGACAGGTGCCTCCTCTGAGAGTAAACAAGCAGGTATTTGACTCGCAAAAGCTGATTGTTGGTGACTACAAAGTACTTCTGAGGTACTTCCCCTCCTTCGCTGTTTTTTGCTCTCGAGCGCTGGCGGTCAATGATTTCTGAGTCTGAAATGGGAAATGAGTGGTTGGTTTTAACATGAAGTGATTTAAACATCAGCGTTACTGGATTTTCAGTCAAGTGAGTCACACGTTTAACGCACCTTTTTTCTTCACCTGACACTTAACGTCTGGGTGATCAATGACTTCGCACAGAGCGACGCAGCTGAGCAGTGGACCCAGGAGACTTTCTCGCCAGCCGCTGCAGTGGGGGCTGTAGAGGACAGCCATGCTGAGGTCACTGGTGAGGTAGGTCCCCTCTCCAAACACTGAGTTCTGCACACAACATGCAAATTGAGTTTTTGAAACAACAGAATATCACACACAGATTTCCACTTCAGAAATCTCTGCACTACAACACTCAACAGCTCCATGAAGTCTTGTGAATTATATTACATAATGTAGGTTGATAAATGACAGAGTGTTGTTTCCACAGGACGAATGAAGCAGTGATGACTGCACTAACCTTGTTGAGGTGACAGTGCAGTCCGTTGTGAATGATAGAGTGAAAGTTCTCCAGGCGGCTCCCGTGGAAGGCATAGAAGACGTCTCTGCCTGCCCTCGTCTTCTCAAACCTGGCGTTCATCTGATCACAGTACTCCAGCTCGAACAGGAAGTCTGGCACAGGCGCAGAAATCCCTTCATTTTCCGTCAGGTTACAAAGTTTGGCATACTGGAAAATATCAAAAAAAAACAACAGTAAACAAAAAAGCAAGTAGTAAAAGGCGTTGTTGTTTGTGTAATTATACTTGTGGTGGTATACCTCATCTTTCTGCAGTGTCTTTACAGCAAAGCTCTTTGAAGAGAGGATCCAGTGCGTGAGAGCCAGATGATGATCTCCCTGTCTGGGTCGTAGTCTCACCAACTCTCTCACACCGGGCAAAGAGTAAGCATCTGCCAACTAGAGAACAAAACAAACTACTAGTATGTTTTCTTTTTTACTCTTTGTAATGCTGTATTTTCTCTTCTTCATCTCTGCATCAACGTCAGCGGAAATTTCTGTTTTTAATTTGGTCATGCAAGTGATTCTATATCCTGACCATGGCGGCAGAAACCAAGATACAAATCTGTCATAAACAGTATATATTTACACTGCCAATCAAAATGTTCTGATCACCTTTAGTCTGACATTTTTGATCAAACGATAGAAACGTGCTCTTTGAAAATACCCTTAATTTATGAAGTACTGCATAGGTAATAGGTGGATACAAGCAGATTCAGCCTCTCTGAATTTTCATTGTAAATAAACATGCTGTACTGGAGTTGGATGTATTTTGACTTTCTCGCCAAAATGCACTGCTCATACCTCTGAAACATTTACCTCTTCAACCAGATGCAAATTGTTTTGCAGTCTTATTCTGCTACCTCTTACAGTGCATTACTGCCACCAAGTGTATTGTGTGTCATGTATGCATAAATACTACATTAGACGGTGTTCAAAAGCTTTTGACTGTCACTTAATATCTTACCAGCTGCTCAAAGTCCTTATTGTCACCACTTAAGTATCTTGGGGGGAAGGGTCTGAGCAAAGAGTCCCTCTTGTAGTTCTGTGCAGCAGCAACAAACAGGCTACAGCGGAGGTCTGCTGCTACCGGGTCTCTGTGCAGACAGGAGCACACCAGCTCTCTGACTGCCTCAGGTGGAAGCGGTGGCTGCATTCCCAGCGCTGCAGACAGAGGCGATAGGTTAGCACACAAGTGAGCACAGTCAAAAAATTCTGCTAGGTGACACCAGCACAGCAGGTACCTCCTGAAAACATGCATAGGGGTGGATTAAAAATTGATGTGTGGTGCCAAACTGTGTGGTCCCATCAGCATGCTTCCCTTGATGATAACTTAAATCTGCTGATTATTGTCTAAATTGCATCCATAACTTTGACCCATAACTGATCCATAACATTATCATGTTTGAAGGGGTGGGATGCAAATTTTGGCAGCATCAAGTCTCTCCCTCCTCATCTTCTCTTATTTTGAAGGAAAGACATTTTCTGACTGGGATACAAACCTGGTCTTTACATCTGACTTGTTTGTACTAGTGAACCTGCTAGTTAAGAGACCCAGCAGGTGATGTAACTGGCTCAGGTTAGCTCATCTACTCATTTAGCAAATATAAACACACTTAAGCTACTGCCAAGTTAAGCTCGGAGTTACTTTAGTCAATACGTAACGTCTTTACTGTGTGTTTTGGTCAACATTAAATCAGAGAATGACACTATAATAAAAACCCCGTGTACTGTTTTTTCCTGTGCTGACGCTACACTTTGGTTCCTGAGTGAGGTTAGCTGGGAATTAGCATTGGAGGGTCAGAGGAAGCTACGTTAGCTAACATTAGCTGAGCTACAACAAGTGAAGAGCTGCTTCACTATCTATCGTCAAGTAACGTTACTGATGACAAATACAGAATTGTCGGACTACTGTGGGATCCTGAATGTGTCATGAATACACCCCCGTTACACACGGACCTATTTAAATGGACAGACACTAGTTTTATGTCATTATTTGTCGTTACCTTCAGTCTTGCTCAACTCATAGCACTGCAGGAAGCTAGCTTGAGGAGTTGCTACGTTCAGGTGCAGCAAAAATAACGGAATTGCTACGTTTCCCACATGGACGTAATGTGCAAACACAAACAAGGCAGATATATTGCGAATGGACAAGTTTAATGGACAGTAAATAATGCAAATAACAACCATATAACTGCCTTGACAAACACATCAATACGTGATTAGTTTGTATTTTTGATTCTATTGATTCTATTGTGTGTCAGGAATATACATTATGAAATTTACGAGGATCAGTGAAAGCAGCATTCTTCATACTAGACTGATAGGACTTTCAGTCCCCCCTCCACAACAGCTGGAAGAACCATGGACAGACTTTATCGAGTGTCAAAAACAAAATTCCCAAACCAAAAATTCATTTTTGTTTGGGAAAGAAGGTAAAAACATGCATAATTTATCACAAATACCTTAATATACTATGTTTTTTTTGGTAAAATATGTATCGTTATAAGTTTTGTAGCCATTGGCTGAAAGAAAGAGCTGCTCTGATTGGCCAAAAGGAAGACGCACTCTGATTGGCAGAAAGAAAGAAGCTCTCTGATTGGCCAAAAGGAAGACTTGTCCTGATTGGCCAAAAGAATGGCACGTTCTGCTAACCCGAAAATAAAGGGCTCTCTGATTGGCCTAAAGAAAGAATCACTCTGATTGGCCAAAAGAAAGAACCACTCTGATTGGACGGAAGGAAAAAAAAATTACTAGGAATGCTGTGGGCTTCTGACATGGCAAAAATAAAAAGGGGATCTCTTTAAAGACATACAGCATTGGAGCAAGGAAACACACAACATCAACTATTTTTTACCTGCACTACAAAGCAAAAGCAGGCAATATCGTTATAGGTTGTATGTCTGTAATGTTTAACAACTGAAATAGATAACGTCCCGTTATAGCCTATAAGCTAAGGTTAACTTACATTAGCCCGGTCAGTGTAGCCTGAGCACCAATCAGTAGTAAACTGTGACTGCCTATAAAGAACATGGGTCACACTACAAGCTATTCTTTCACAGGCTATGACTTTTTGTGCATTTATTATCTGCAGAGAGGATGAGCGATCACAGGCTGTGTGCCACTGTCATCTATGCTGGTCACATTAGTCTACAGCTGTTAATATTAAATTCATGAAAGTGAAATTGGTTTGGCTTTGCGCCCCTTAAATAAGCTGGTACAGGTTCAAGAAACACAGGTGAGTCATTTCACGCAATGGCAGATGAGCATATAGCGTTAGCATGTAGCTTGGAGCCATAAAATCCTTCTATCAGGATCTTTTTCAGGACGGGGGTACAAATCAGAAATCAGTGATGAGGGATTAAATCCTGGTGCAGCCAACTCCACAGCATCTCTTTGGCATAGTGTTATTAATCTAAATTGTCTGGTTCAAGTGTGTACACAGTTACTGTCTATGTGGGACAAGTGATTGTTTTCCACCCAAAAGGGGCGTGGTTATGAGAGCTACTCTGGATGACGTATAGCCGATTTTTTCAACACTGTGGACTACATCGGGGAGGGGCGGGGCTTGTTGGAATATTCCTGCTTTCTGATTGGTCGGCTCAGGCCAGCAACAAATCCCGTATTTTGTCCCTGAGTCCTGGTCCTGCCCGGGAGGGTAAAACCAGCAGGAGGAGGGGTGGATACGCGCGTAAAGAAAAGACCTGACGTCACGTGACCGCCTCTTACTCCCAAACCCATCATTTGAGGAATAACGTAACATATTTCTGTCCTAACAGCGCCGGCCCTGGCTGTTTCCTCCGATGTGTTTTAATGCTGATTAATCCATAGGATGCTATTTAAACGAGCGGAGGGATTCTAGCGACATCCTCGGACTAAACCGGAGGTAAGGCGTTTTAATACTGCCTTTTCATTCATCACACTCCATCTAGGGGGGAGGAGGGAGGTGGATGTGTTAAAATAAACCGGATTCTGCCTTCAGTAAAACGATGAAATCTGCAGCCTGGGGTGGTTTATAGTGAGGATGGTGGAGGTTGACCTGCTCGGCGTCCGGATGGAGAAGCAGCACCGTGTCGCACAGGGCTGAAGGACGCCTCTCCATCGCCTGTGATCACGATGCACTGTGCCCCACTGCAGCATCACCGACATCCGCCGACACAAACACACATATGAGACAGTTTTAGCAGCAGAATGGGTAAAATCGACCGGGATCGGGCTGTTTTCTTTGGCAGTGATTGCTTTATTTTGCGTCAGAAAGATGCCCTTCACAGAGAAAGCCATACCCCACATCCACCATCATATGCATTGAAATGTGCTTTGCAAACACAGTCAGATGATGTGGAAGGTGGGTGATGATATCTTATTGGCAAGTTACAGAGCTAAACAAACAGCTCCAGTACATATAGTCCAATCTGTGCACTCTGCAGGCCTGTAACACGCCTATTTTGCGCCCATAGGTTATGAATACATTTCAGGAATCGAGACAAGGCCACGCTGGTTCCCACCGCCCGGATTACACAGCTGTAATATAACGATGAGGGAACATGTTCATCTCTGTTGATGTAATGAATGATGCACTAATATGGGTGGTCACACAGGAAGGGTTGAGCACAACCTCTGATCAAATCAAATAGGGATTTAAGGCCTTTTATTCCACTGAAGTCTGTGCATATATCCACAGGAAGGCCCATGGAGGATTGTGGCCTGTCTTCAAGGAGACCAGCGTGTGAGTGATGCTGCACTTAATAAAACAGCTCTGCTCTTTCTGTGCAGTTTGGTTTGCAAGGCAGCTGAGATCGAAGTCTGTGTGCCTGTTTGCCAGTGGAGGAAAATACTGAGCGGTCATCATGGCTGGTAAGATTTTCCTTTCTGCTCAGCTACAGAGTCTATGCACAAAGCTGGGTGTTAATGCAAACCTTATTTATAAAGGCTAAATTGTAATCCTGCATGCAGCTGTCTTAACTTGATTTCATTATGAATTTGGTGTGTGGGCAGCTGCGTTGAACTGTGTCTTTGTATCCTAGAAAACAACTTCCCCCCCCTGCCTCGGTTCATCCCCCTCAAGCCATGTTTTTACCAAGACTTCAATGAGATCCCAGACCAGCGTCGCACCATGTGCAAGAGGCTCTACTACCTTTGGATCTGTGAGTGCACCTGCAGTTTGCGTGTTAAACGTTTGTGTGCTGGCTTTATACGTAAAATTCAGGTTTTGAAACATGGTATAAGCTGTTAACCTGCCGTGCCACTTTGTTTTACCCAAAATATTATGAGAGCCAAACATCACAGACACTCGCGTAGAGCTGTGAGACCAGACTGACCGGTCTCACCGCCTGGTACAGAGCCACTGTTTGAAAATCAGGTTGATTTTGATCAAGTTGATTGGTGGAAAGTAACTACTTTGATTATTGATTAATCATGTCAGGTATTTTCTGGAAAAATGACAAATTTCTCTGGTTCCACGTTCTTAAATGTGAGGAGTTGCTGCTTTTCTTTGTTGCATGCCATTGATGATTGAATATCTTTGAATTTTGTTCTGATCATCAGACAAAACATCATACTTTAAGACATCTTGGGCTCTGAGATTTTTTTATATAACTTATATATATATAAAATATATATAATGTATAAAGAAAATGAGTCAATTAAGAGAACAATGGTTCGTTGCAGGCCTTAGTGATAACAGTAGATAACAGTAATTGTGGAACTGTAATATTCACATGAGCATCATGGTCTCTTTTTTCTCGCACTCTGGCACAACAATTTCCTCCGGGATTAATAAAGTCGGTCTTATTCTTATTCTTATTCTTATTTTTATCACCACAGAGGTTCTGCCATTTGAAAATAAGAATGTAAGTCTGGTGAAAAAGTAGATTAGTTTACACAAAACTTTTGCTTCCTGTAGAGTAGAAACTGCGTTCTGTGAGTGCTAAATAATTTGTAGCTCTAGTCTACGTTAGATAATTGTAGTTTGAATATAGAACTGAAAATGTGGTGTTGAACACTCGCTGAGATTCGTAGTGACTCAGGCCTGCTGAATTATGAGCCATGCAGCCTGTGGGGTGTTCGCCAGAGAGGTTCATGTCTTCAGTCTTTCATATCCTTGCTCCTTCTCTGTGCTGTCGACAGTGAATAGCGCCACACTGGCTGTCAATCTGATTGGCTGTCTGGCGTGGATGTGTGGAGGTGGCGGGGCGACCAACTTTGGCATGGCCTTCCTGTGGCTCATCCTCTTCACTCCGTGTTCCTATGTGTGCTGGTTCAGGCCCATCTACAAGGCCTTCAAGTGAGCTGTCCGCTCTGAGCACACTCAACATTTGTACCTGCTGTTCTGCCGAATCACATCATTTCTGACGTTTATTATTCTCTCTGTGCAGGACCGACAGCTCTTTCAACTTTATGGCTTTCTTCTTCGTCTTCATGGCCCAGGTGGTGATCAGTATTATCCAGACTGTTGGCATTCCAGGCTGGGGAGTGTGGTAAGAACTTTGAATGGATTAGTATCAAACACAGATATCTAATATATTTAATAGGAAACATAAAATACAGATAGGTGACAAATAAAAAAAAAAACAACAACATAAAGTTGTTTAACAAGCCACAATAAGCACAGCTTTGGACTGATAAACACCATTCTTCTAAAACACTGTATTTTCACCTATTTCTCGCTTAGTATTCAGCTCACTTGTGACAGCGAAGCATGATTCACATCGTTTTCACATTCTTTTCAGTGACCCCCTGTGTCCTGTATGTGAGCATCTGCATTTGTTATGTTTATTCATATATGTATTCAGATTTGTCCGTAAATGTGTCACCCATCTCTACTCAAAATGTGAGTTTCATGCACAGATATTCATAAGTCATGTATAATTTACACTCAGCACAGTCAATTAAAAAGTGAATATAGGTTTGTCTATTGGGTTCATGCTGTCTCACAGGTCAATCTGGTTCACATAGGATGTAGACAAATCCTCCTCATACCTCTACTTAAGTATTAAGAACAGTTATCAGACTTTTACTATTAGAAAAGCCCTCAAATAGTGTCTCATATTACCTTAAGGCATTGTGTGAGTCTCATACTGCACCCCCTCTCTGACAATACTGAGATAATTGTTCCCCACAAGCTTGTATTTGTTCACATTTTAGCCAATTGGTACCACTGAAAATTTGCTGAATATTAGCAGTTCCTTCTTGCAATGCACCCATGTATGTACAGACAACAATCACAGCTATTACTATGATTCTGAGCTATACAGAGATGATTCAATCCTTGGGACATGTAAGTCACAACGAATCTAAGATTACGTCTGTACCTGAGTGTTCAGGTATGAGTGTTTGAATGTGCTATGACTCTGAGGAGGAGGATGAGTTCTGACCCAAATTACGGCAATTGGGCACAAAGAGTTTTAAACTGAAGCCTGAAGCCAAACTATTTTGTGAATATGGGGCTACTGGGTAGAGTTAAGGGTTGGATAATGACCGATAACGCACCGTCATCAGTGTGAGATGTTACTGTAACTCTTTTGTTGTTCCCCCCAGTGGCTGGCTGGCTACCATCAGCTTCTTCAGCACCAACATTGGCTCAGCTGTGGTCATGCTGATTCCCACCATTATGTTTACTGCGGTGGCTGTACTCTCCTTCATCGCCCTCTCAAAGGTGACCAATACGTTTCTACTTTCTGAAACTTTCTGAAACGCTTCACTCAGCAGTGCTTGACACACCCCAGACACTAATATAAAACATTTTTCCCACTTTTTGAACAGGTCCACATGGCATTTGTTATAGACCCATCATGCGTTTCTATTCCACTCGAAAAGTGGAAGCTAGCACACTATGCTACCTAGCTTTGATATAGGTTATCATAGGTTATCATAATTACAAATAAAAAAATGTAGCGGCCTCCCATCAGCCGAACACCATTTTTCAGTGTAATTAAACTCCAATTTAATGGATATGGTGTCAGATTGTAGATGTACAGCATTCTAATCCTTACATGACCAATAATCTTATAACCAACCTGATGATGTGAAACACTCAACCCTTTAACATGGGAAGCTTTCCCATCTTTACCATCCATCTCGTAGGATGTGAACATAACTTAACAGAGTCACTGAGTTCAAATCACAGACAAGACCAAGCAACGGCAGCAAACGTCTGTCACTTTGCTGATTAGCTGGAACTGAAAGGATATGATGAACTATTCACCCACACAGATGCATGAATTTCACCAATCAAATCTTTCTACAGTCCAGAAATCATCAGTGGTATAAAAAGACATTAGTATGTAGGTGGCGCCATCACTGCTGAAAAATAAATAGAAAAAAATGTTTCATCTTTGCAAAAAATGATCTGACTTTAATTCTGTGGAAGTTTGTCTCCCCGAAACACAGTAATGATAGAAAAGTGCTTTTGGAATTACAACTTTCGTGCATTGTCCTTTTGCAGGTCCACAACTTTTACCGTGGCAGCGGTGGCAGCCTGGGTAAAGCCCAAGAGGAGTGGGCCACCGGGGCGTGGAAGAATCCCCACGTCCAGCAGGCAGCTCAGCAGGCGGCCATGGGAGCCGCGCAGGGAGCCGTGCAGCAGAACCAGTACTCAGCAGCTCCCACCTACAACTACGATGACCCGATGTAGGACAGAAGAGGGGGCCAGGCTGCCATGTGGGAATGATAAAAAGGGATCAATTGAGAACACAATTCAGAATTAGGTGCCCTTCATTATAACACTGTACAAGGTGAATTCAAACAGAACAAAGTCAAGTTTTTGGTGGAAGCGTACTTTTATTGAATTCTGACACATATGGTAGTTAAGAATTTAAGTCAGTTCACGTTTCAAATCAACAGCTCGTTCTCAAAAAGCTGTTGGTTGTTTTTTTGAATCTCTTATGCTGCTCAGTTTTAGCTGGTCAATATGTGTGTTGCTTTCCAAAGGAGACAATACCCTGAGCTTCATCACTTTATTCAGGTAGGTTCATCTGTGGTGTGAGTGACTTCTCAGCGCCTTCCTGTGTGTCACACGTTAAAACACCTTTTATTGACCTTTAATGTGTTTTTTAATGTACTGTAGTAGCTACATCGTTAAGAGTGTTAACTGTCATTAGCCTTGAAGGTCACAAAACCCTTAAAACATTTGCCCCTCAGTTGATGTACTGTAGTTGTTCCTACTCAGCTGCCAGATCTTACAAACAAAATGTCCTGAAAAACTTAATGAATGATTTCCCATTAAAGGAATAGTTCAACAATTTGGGAACTATGCTTATATGCCTCCTTGCCGAGAGTTTGGTGAGAAGACTGACACCACATGAAGCATATTACTATATTAGCCAAGGAATTCATTGCCTTACTCTGTATGTAAACTTTGTTAAACTTGGCCAAAATCTCGACAATAGAATCAGGACTTGAAAATAGAAAAAGATGAGTTAAAAGTATCAAGTAATTTCCCATCTCTGTGAAGTTTTAAATCTGTTTGTTTTTTCTTTTTTACTGATGGGAAGTTGCTCTGCATCAGTGAACGTTTCAGTCTAATTCAGCATTTTTTTTTTACATTCTCAGGAAAGGTGTGATAACTGCTTTTAAATTCTACCTGTGAAGCCCTTTAAGTGTCATCATGTCGGGCTTTTGTCTCCTCTTATGACCTTTATTCAACCATTCGGTGTGTTGGGTTTCGTCATCACGTGCTGATTATGTGTTTAGCAGGTTGATTTCAGTGAAATAAATTAGCATCAACATGTAAAAAGGTGAAGCACATGCAGTGTTTGGGATTGCGGTTCATTGGATAAAACATTCCAAATCAACGTTATACAGGTCAAAAGTGAAAGAAAACCAAATCACTTGCAGCTTGGACATGCAGTAAATATTAATAATCATTGTTGTAGGTGGTCATAGCAGTGTATGAAGTGATGGATGTTTTCCCCCCTTCGGCAAATTCTCCCACTCACCCCTCCATGTCAATGCTTAAATGACTACTTGTTTCTGAAGCTCTGGATTTCAGGCCTTAGTGTGTCATTTCGTGGCTGTTGGTGTAATTCTATGAGTAGCTGTTGTATGATATTTATATAAAAAGAAAACAGAATATAAAACTCAAGCAAATTATTTCTTTATGAAGTGAAACGGAGAGAGAGAATAACTGTGTGTTGCCCTCGTGAGGCCTGACGGTGTCATTGATTTCAGTGAAAAAATTTCTGCCTCGTGTCACTCGAGTCTTCTTTGGAAACCTCTTCGAGATTAGATGGTTATTACATTAATACAGTGTTAGACCTGAAACAGATGTGATGATACGTGTCTGAATGCTCGTTATTTCAAAACCTGTGAGTTGTCTTGTCTGATTGTGATGATGTGGTATTCAGTAGACTGTTTGTTGTTTTTTTGTACCAACCTTTTTTCTTTTTTGTTTGTTTTGTATTTTGGATGATGACGTGCGAATGAAGTTCAAGCACATGTTCGTCGTGTCTTTCCATGGCTGTGGGTAACAGATTTGAGTTGTCTTTTTTTAATTCTAATACTTTGACATTTTTAAGTAATGTTTGCACTGGGTTGACTGTTGACGTCAATGCAAACTATATTCACAGAGAATCACAGTGGAGCAATACTAACATACATGTATTAAACAGTAGAAATATTAGGATCAAGTGGGGTCCCGGTGTGCAGGCTTCACATATAGACATGAATAGTAAGTAATCATAACGTAAAGTGTTAGGGAGTGAAAAATGGGCCTGTTTTCAAGTTGGACACCACTGGTATAATTTTACATAACATTTTCACCAGCAGATGCACATACAGTAGTCATGGAGTATAACCCTGCAACCCGTACCATTCACTCGCTCATCTGTTAGTAAATGCACAAAGTTTAGCCGAGCGGTTCTATAAATTACGTGTAAAATATGCACAAAGGTGAACAAGCAAGCTACTTCTCTCTGTGTGGAGTATGTTATCGTGGTTTTGTGGTGAATTTTGGATCAGTCCAAACTTTTTGCCATGTGTACATACAGCACAGTTGACATGACGATGGAAAGAACAGCTGTATAGTTATCGTGTAGCGCGAACTGCAGTGCTAATACTCTGCATTTCATGTCGCTGTATCAAAGCTTCTGAAAGCCATTTCTCATTAACTCCCCCATGTTCCCACATGTACCGTATGTTGTTTGATATGTATTATCATGTACTATATCATAACTAGATATAAATATATAATTACTTGAGGTGAGGTAAATATCTGCCATGGATAAACACGTTCAGTAGAAACATGCTCTAATTAGGTGAATGAAACGTTCGAGGAGGCTGTGTCTCCATGAGTGAAGTAAATGAGGAATACATTTTTGTGTATTACTTTTGTATTATTTGGTCTTACCCTAATAGATATTAAACAGTTCTTGTTGCATCCTGTTTTGTTATTTTATGAGCACCAGGGTGTTCCACACACACCAGCCACCAGCTACAGCTACACTGCTGTGGATGTGGAACCTTCAGTCTCCATATGAAGTTGAAGTTTGAAAGAATAGAAAAATCTCCTGCACACTGTCCTTTTACTTCCATTCATTTATCCGATGAAGGTCTAAGGACCGAAATGTATCTATTCAACTTTATAGCAGTGTCCATGAGCCTTAAGTGAAGTATAAGTTTGAAAGAATGAAAAATAGAGCAAAAACAGTAAAAACTAAACTTTCTTATATTTTGGAGATGTACAGTTTTCATGGACACAGCTAACCTAGACACCCTCCAGTCTGAACAAGGTTCCTAAGCTTCATTTGCCCTTCAACCTAATCTGAATTATTACTTGTGCCTTTGGTTAAAACTTAAAGTGTACACTAAACTGAACAGAGACTCCTACTCATAATCAACGCTGATGTTTAAGTGTTGAATCACTGCGATAACCTCAACAGCTCTTGTGAATAGAGGACAGGAACATCTGTTTTGCAAATAAGGTAATAAAATTTAAGAAACATTTTCCCTGAGGACAACTCTCTTCATCTGATGAATCAGCCTGGCAACATATCCAGTTACTTCTCTTATTTTTCACAAGTTGGGGTTGAACACAGCAACAAAATGCAGACAAATCTTAACCTCTTCTTCAAAGGAAAGATTTGGGCTGATGCTCCTTATTGTTGTCAGTGGTGAACTAAGGATATTTACTCAAGTGCTGCACTTCAGTTCGGTGCTGACGGAGCTTCTAAAATCATAATTTTCTTAAGAGCCACAAGCGGCCTTATTCTTGTCTCAAGATACAGACAATTTTATACAAAAGGACTTAAAAGGCAGGTTGAAGAATTCACACGGCACTGCAAAATAACATTTTTAGGACTCAATTATAGACAGAAACGTCTTTATTGAGAATGAGGGTTTTGCTTTGCTCTGATCACACTTCACAAATGCTGCTCACACATGAATCCTTTCCTCTATATACATATATATTTAGTTATTGTTCCTTTAATTAGTACCAAATTATGTAGTTCATTCCAGAGAGCCTTCTTGGAAATCGCAAAAAATATATTACTCACAAAGTCCTGAAAACTTGACTGTTGAAAGTGGATTTGTAGCTGTGAGACTGAACACATGACTGAAACTAATAACTGTGTGATCCATTACTCACTTAAATTGACAGCATCATACATTATCAAATTAGTACAAAACTTGTGTCAGCAGTAAATTATGTTATTCATTTAATAAAATATCAGCATCGGCCCAATACACCTGCATCCATTAAGAGACAGGGAAACCAGTAAAACAGCAATAATCTTAAAATTCTTTATTTATAAACTTGATGCAAGTTTACAAATTTCTGTACATGGTCAAAATTTCTTCAAATGGAAAATGAAAAATAAACAAAAACCAAAGCCAGCCAACGGCGCGAGACCTCATCATGTGTTGGTTGGTGCCAGAAAATGAATTGACAATTGAGATAAATGAACCCTTTCAACACACAGTCCAGTTAGAGAAGCGTGCAAGTCTATTCACCACGGCATGACTATCAAACTTCAACCATCTCTTAATGTCCCCTCTGACCAGAGTTTTGGCATTTTGGAGGGAGGCGATCACACAGGTGGATAAAGGCTGTGTAGCGGGGGAAGATGTGCTCAAAACTTCCGAGAGTTTACGGTCCAGCGTTTCCAGACACAGCAGGCCTTCTAGAGGTGACGACACTTCTTGATACCTGATAATTCCTCCCCCCTCAGCTGTATCAGACATGTAACAACAGGATGTGGAGGAGTGTGCTCAGAGAAAAACACAAAACAAACATTTTCCTGATATTAAAATATTTACCCCAGAATTTAATTTGTTATAGTTGACCTCTCCAGGCACATTGTTGCCAGTTATGCAAACATTTTCATCAGGAATATTTAAAGATCACAGCCTGAAATCAATTCTACTTCAGTACTTGAGGGGAAAAAATAGTCAATAAAATAAAAAAATAAAAAATGTACTACAGTTGGTATTTATGAGCCATTAAATAGGGGGGGGGGGGTGTCATCATGCTACTGCAATCCTGTTAAAATGGCATCTTTCTGTAAATATCCTTCCACTTACATTGCTTCATTTTAACAAACATGTGGCTCATATTATTGTAAAGCTCATTACGATTTTTTTTTGTTTCTGACATCAGATCAGTGGGGTGAGTAAGTTCAAACGTCAGCGTTACAGAGCGTAAATTAATCCAAGAAAACGACCCAAAACCCAACGTGTGCATGTACAGATTCACCTCCTACGTATTGTTTGTTACCTGAGTTGCCATTCAAACGTACTTTTGCAGACAGTGTTTACAAATAAACTGCAAAAGAGCCAACAGATAGATAGAGAGATACAGTGTGTGTCCTGTAGTACGGGGAGCAGCAGTACTGATGGTGTACTGCCCTATATTGCATGGTCAAAGTCAGAGCAGATTGTTTCAGGTCAGTTCTTATCGCACTACAATTGATCCTCCCGGATCCACATCTGTGGTATACTGTTGTGGCAAAGGAAGCCCTGCAAGTGGTGGGACGTTTAAAAGCTGACTGAGAAAACGGAGACAGCAGAGAGAGGGGGGGGGGGGATTGTTAGTCCAGCTGTAACAGGGTACAGCCACCTTGTAACTGGGTAGCATTTTCAAAATCTAAACTGGGCAGATGCAAACCACTGCAAACAATGTATGTCAGGAAGATATGACACACAAATCTGCTGCAAAACTGGGCAGAATGATGGAAAACCCGTCCAAACGCCTTAATGTATTCCCTCTGTAAAGCCTTTCCCAACTATGTTTATGCCTGCTGTTGAGACGACACTCCTGTGCAACATGCTGTTGACTTTGCACACACGGGAGTCCGTTTTCAGCATCAAACTAGCCGTGAACCTCTACAACTATAATCAACAGAAAGACCAGTAGCCATACTGAACTCTTTAGCTTCAACATCAACTCTGTTAGACCGTCCAAAATGGTGTCACGATGCTCAACTTATTGTCTTCTGGTGAAAATATATACTGAGTTATTTCGTGTCCTTTGGCCCTTTCATTGTTAACCACCGGTGGATTTGTTCACCGACAACTTAGTTCACAAAAAAAAAAGGAAAAAATAACGCAGCATTTGGAATCTGCTTGGCCCAATATTCTTCATGCGCTATAAAAAGTAAGGGCTAAAAGATGCCGAGTGGTAGGTCATCTCAATTTTAAGATAAGCTTCCAACATATGAAAATTGGCTCATTTGTTGACTAGGATGCTCAAATAATAAAAACAATCCCCAATAATATTTCTAAAACAATACTTGCATTTATGTACCAGGTAATTTCCAAAAGAAAAAAAAAAAAAAAAAAGGAAAAACAAACTGCGCTCAATAAAAACAGGTGCAGTGAGGTGCCACTTTAAGAGCTTCAGTATCAATCTTGTTTTAAATTCCTGTTTAAAGAGCAGTAACTGACTGTTTGTGAAGCCCACTTTGTCAAAGCAGCTAAAGAAAAAAAGCATTTCCCCACATTTAAAGGGAGAAAAGTTTTTTTTTTGTTTTTAAAGACAAATGAGCATATTTAGAAAACAGGACTAGTGATACCCTCATCATCTTCACTAAAACACTGAGGGGAGAAGCCAAGTGATACCAGAACAGAGTCTTTCCCGGAGCGGGGCGAAGGAATACTTGTCAGATGAGCCAACGAGATGGTTTCCGCGAGAAAGATGATATATCCCCAGTTAAGTCAGAGGGGAGGGAAATATTCCAAAGAAAACAAGATACTTTGACCCAAAGACATGTTCTCAGTGCATAGTGGTAGTAGCTCCTTATCCGTCCTCTTTAGGTGGTGTGTACCAGCCTGTGAAAACAGAAAAGAGAAAACCCCCTTTGCCAAAAGATCCAGACCACTGTGTCTCTGCTGAGCCTCAACCATTTAGAAATGTTTACTCACCATTCTTTTCATGAATCTGCACGAGGGATTTGTACGACTGTTGTGCTCTGGCAAGATTGTACTGGTTCTGAAAAACGAATGATGCTCTGTTAGTTGCACTGAAATTGCTCGTCAAGTATTAACAACTATATAAACGAAACATAGAAACATTAAATTAAGTTCGAGTTGAGTTGGGTTATGGATTTTTAAAGGAAATAGAATTTAAAAGTAGTCTGGGAAAGAACAAAAGGAATCTACTGAGCTCATGTTTTATTTGAGAATTAGTCTTGTGAAGTCAGACTAATGTTTAAGGTAGAAATTGACAAAAATACAGCGCAGGTTTCTTCTGTTTTTAGAGTGAGTGGTGAGTTATTTGAGCGGGGCGGGGTGAAATCCGAGTTAGGTGTGGACCGATATTGAGCAGAGCTGCCTGAAGGGAGGGAGCAGAGGGAGCGAACAGCCCCGTGAGCGGAGAGCAGAAATTCTTGCTGCCCTGAATGACATCAGTTACCTTATTGGCTCCGAACTGCACCCTGGCTTTCCCTTTAACCAGAGTTGCATTTATCTGCATAATGACAGATTCTATGGAATAGGCACTGCTCCAGCCCTGAAAACACACACACACACACACACACGCAAAACCATTAATTCTGCTGTTAAAGTTTAGCTAAATTATGTCAGAAGATGCATCAAACTCATCTACGTGCCTGTTTCGTGAGAAGTTCCATGCACAAGGCTCCTCCTCCTAGAACATAACTGAAATAAAAAGTAAAAACTTCAGTATCAAATATTGTATATTAAGGCAGTTATGAACATTTGGTTGTTTGATTTGTTCACTTGACTTTTTACAAATTTATTGTGCTTCAAACTTATTTCACAATGTCTTAATTTACCTTGTGGGAGAGATTTTCATTTCCGCAAAGATGCAATTTGAATCTAGAAACTGTTGTGCAATGACATTTTGGATGTACCAAGAAATGCAGGCAGTAATTTTCAGGCATCTTTTTATACCTATTATTGATGATCAGAACAACAGACAGTATGATTTGAGATGTGTGATCGATAGGTAGCACAGCGTTAAAACATTGAATCGACTGCCACAGATTCTTGTTTAAATGCATTTGATAGCCTACCTGCGGTGGCGTATGGTGATGCTTTATTTACTTTTAAGAGTCACAGTCAATAATTTGCAGCCAGTCATAAGCAAATCACAAAGCCTGTACTACATAGTACTGATGTAGCATAAAATCAAGCCCAACCATCTAAAGCATTAAGTGATTCATCAAAGCATCTGACGTTGGCTTTGTAAGCAAGCAGGGCGCAGTATCAACACATCTGCAACAGCTTCAACAACCACATATGATGGGAAACATTTGGAGTTATTTATTTCAAATCTGTGTTTTCTGTTTCCATTAATATTATGAGTAAATCTCTCCCAACGATGTCCAGAACCCATCTCCAAATTCTGCGCACAACAAATGTGGGCCAAGTCCCAGTGAGTCAATACTTTCTCCACAGTGTTTCATATGCAAACTGGGCAGGTGGAGATCACCACACACTCACCCTCCGGAGAGCACAGGTGAGACAACCCGTACAAAAGGTGGGTCAAAAGGAAAATTATCCTGTCATATGAAAAAGAAAAAAAAAATTGAGTGTCAAGAAAACTCTGCCCCCGGCCCAAAAGAACAATTGACAAATATTATCACAGGACTCACTTTATAAGAGAAATTGAGCAGAATGTAGTCCACTCCTTCTTTTTCTTTTAAGACCTGCAAGTCGCTATGTAATGGACTATCCGGGTCTACCCTGTAATAAAGAACAAGTCAAATCTGACAGAAAACACAATACATCAAAATATTTGCAAAGTTGAAGAACTGAATGTGAGTACTTACGTCCTTAACTTGACATGCCATTCATAAAGGCTGTCGCTGACTAGTTCGACTGAATAAATACCTGTGAAATAAGCAGCGCACACACAGAGAGTTTTTACTACTATCTGTTGATGAGATGCTAGAACGACAAAAGTCACTACTGTAGGGAAATGTGTCATCGTAGTCACCTGTCTTGTAACTCTGTGATCTGTAGATCTCCCTGAGTTCCTTCATTAGGCGGTCTGAGGCTTGCACAGAGCCAGACACTGCGCCCTGCAACATTAATCACAAAGGTGAATTACACAGATGGTCGGACACCTGGTCAAATAATCAAACAGACCGTGCACTGTAGAGATGGGCAGGGCTACATCAGGGCAATCACAGACCTTGAGGTGAAAGACCTGTTCATTTCCATCCATCAACAATGTTGCTGGATTATTGAGACTTGAAAGGAAAACCAACTCTCCAATGTGGAACAGTGATCTTTTCAACTGTATACCCATAACAGAAACCTTGGATCATAAAGCAACTCAATGCTCAATGCAGTAATGACACCAGTGATTTAAAGATGTTTTAAATTATAAAACCAATTGCTTCTGGCAGGCTTAGATTGCTATTTTAAGTGCCTGACAACATTATGGAAAAGCAGCCTTGCCGAGACAGACGTGTAAGATCATTTCTGTCTAACCAGAAGCAGTTGTTATGTTGTCGGTTCAAAGCCACCACCAGACTCCATTGACAAAAAAAATAATTTTACCTCACAGAACACAATGTTGCTTCACTGGTGCCTCGGTTGGTTAGTTGGTTTGTGTTATTGTGCGACTCTGGGTTGTTGTTTTTTTAACCCTTTAACCTTCTGCTCAACCATATGGTAGAGCACATTTTGACTCACTATATCTTATTGAAAACATGTTTTCAATAAGATGCTCATAAAAAATGTTCATAAAAAAAACATTGATTTTTGTAATTAGTGCCCCAAGGAAATAAAATAAGAATAAATTTTTTCATTGCTTTTTTCTTGGTGAGGACGTTAAAGGGTTAAACACGTTAGTCACAGCAACTACACCAGCAACTCATGTGTTGTTTGAGGTATAATTGCATAGTTTTTGTCAGTGAAGCCTAGTGGCATTGAAGAGAGCGATCTTATGGCTGTTTCTGTTTAAATAAAAAGGATCTAATAGTTCAATTTCTGTATGGATCCTTTTCTGTAATGTTGTCAGAGACTTCAAATAACAATCTGAGCCTGTCTGCGGCAAAAACAAGCACTTTTACTGGATGTACTTAGACGGCGTGGGTGCCCAAAGGATTACATTACAGCCACTGTAGCGCTTTCTCTGAAGGCTGAAGCGATCTACAGGAACAATTTAAAAACTTCTGGTCATTTCAAACCCAAAACATAGAAAAAACAGGGCCAGATGATGATTTAGATGATGACCTTTATAGAAGGTGAATAAATCCAGCTATTTGAATTGGTTTACTTTTGGATCATTTCACCAATGTATCTGGTGTTTAGTTCCTGATTGCAAAAGATCAGATGCTCTGATTTCATGATTCCAGCTGAAATCTTTATCATCACTGAGGCCACGTCGCTGCCTGATGATGTTGGATTGTGCTGCTGCGAAAAGTTGACAGCCAACTTAACTTTTTGCTGGACAGCCTAGCGGTTCTTTCCTAATGGAGCCCTCTGCGGCAGCAGCCACAGTGTCAGCAGTCAAAGGAACGCTGAGTCTGCATTTTGAACGCAGTGCTACTGTTGATCTGAGCACGGCCAAACTGACTGAAAAAAAATTTTAATTTGTCAGAAGGAAAAGAAGAGACTAATTCATGAGCCGGTCTAATCATCAAACTATCCAGGAGTGGGTTTGTGATCCAATAACTGGTTCCATTTTGCCAAATGGTTTCTGATTGGAAAAATATCCACATTTGCTAAACTCCAGCATGAACAAATCGCCTTTTAAACCTTTTTTAGTGCAAAAACTTAAGTACCTTCAATTGTGAAATCTAATTAGATTTGAGAAGACATTTGAAAGAATTTTGATTAAATTAGTAGATTTTATACTAGATTCTGATTCACTAAAATGCTCTTTACTTTCAAAGAGAAATTAAAGGGAAAAGTAGCTCCGCTGTTTCTACACTCTATTAGTCACTAACTCAGAAAAGAAAAAATGGAAGAACGGAAGAACTAAATGTGCACCCACATTCAAATGATCTTGTCTCTGGTTTTTACGAATCTTCTCCAAGATGGCCAGATTTTCTTTCTCTATTCCGTCATCTTCTGACTTTTTTCCATTTGCTGGCTCCTCTTCTTTCATGTCGTAGTGGTCCAGGTCTTGGTCCAGGTCAATGTCCTGCTGTAAATGTATCAATTGTGTTTAGAAACGGCACATAAAACAAAATGAGCCATTAAGCTATAAATAATATGAATCCTCTGAGCTGAAACTAATACCTCTGCCATTTCTTCCTCCTCTTCCTCTTCAGACGTCACCTCATCTGATGGCCCGTGCTGTAGAGTAGTGAAACATTGTGAGCTGACAAACACACAAGTTCTCACACACAGCAAAAACACATTGAATTTTACCCTCGTTTTAGGTGAGTACCTTGCGCTCTTGGGTAATCGGTCCAGCAGGAAGAGGCTGGTCGAGCATTTCGACATCTGGATGTTGTGGCAGATTGTAAAGCCGACAGAGATCACAAATGAGGCGCTTCAGCTGCTGGAGAAGCTGCGGGTGAAATCAGAGATGTAAAACAAATCAATAATGAAAACCAAACTACCATTACACCGCTCTACAACATTTCCACTGTTATAGCGCTAAACTTATGAGACATTATCATTAGTTAGTGTCTGTGACGTTGGATGCACATCAGTCAACTTACCAAAGTGCTGCCTTTTCTCACATCCTCTAAGCGCTCCAACACTTCCGCCAGACTGGGATCATCGGAGTCAACAAACCATATTGGGGGTGTTGAGGGATAAGATTCCTGCAATCAGAACAGTTAGACATGTAAATTCAGCAAATCATTCTTGTACGTCAATGGCTGAAGATTATATATTAACACCTGAACTCTGTTGCTTTTATGAAATCAAAATGGTGCCCGGGGAAATATCATCTGCATAAAAAGTTAAAGTTTATTCTGAAGCCACAAATGAAGACAGACCAAATGTCTTAGCCCACACAGCCACCCACTGAGCAAAATGACTTGTCCACTGCCAGATGCAGAGCAAGAGCATCTCCAGCACTGGATGACGAGTGGCTGAACCTTCAGTTAGGCCTTAATCCAGTTGGCAAATCATGTGTGGACTTCAGTTTACGTGACTGAAGACACAAGAGACAATTCAGAATTATAAAAGGCCTAATTTATCACCAAAAACTGCTGACCACACTGCCACTTAGAAATTGTGTGTATCATATTCCTGGGTCACAGACCTTCTTCCTTTCTCATGTCTATTTACCCTTTTAATCTTACAGCTATGCTCGATACTTTTCTTTCATGCTTATAATTCATATCTACATTTCATCTCTGTAGCTTGCTACTGCACACTGAATCTCACTGTACAACTAGAATGACAATAACGGCATTTGTATTTGTGGGGGGTTATGGTATAGTAGAGGAAAAGCTATACCCGGACCGTTGTGTATTCTAGCAAGCAGGCTCAAATGTGTGTGGTACATATGAATAATTTTCAGTGGGACAGATCCTGTCAAATTTCCAGAAAGAAAAATAAAACACATAATTATACTGCAGTGGTGATGTTTCATATTAAGTTACAGGTGAGTCAGGGTTTGCCAATACTATGAGATTGAGGCGCTGACAATAAAGTGCTGTATCCATTAAATTTGAGTGCACTTACTTTGGCTAACACAAAGCACCAATGTTTGTCAAGTTTTCAGACACTTATGTGTTATTAAGTGTCAAGAGAAGATACACTGGAGCTTTCAGAAAAAATATAGGCATAATTATGTAAGCAAGATTTTTATGTTGAGGTAAATGCTCTCGCCAAGTTGGAAACTGGCCTTAACAGTAATTCATATATGATCAAGCCATGAAATGTGTTTTGTGCACACTGTTGTTGCCTAGCACCTGTAAAAATGTGTGCATGTACAAGTGCCTCCCTATGATTGCATGAACAAGGCGTGAGTCTTTGACATTTGCATCACTACAGATAACAAAGGCAGTGGTTCTCAATCCTACACTTGGCAAACACACGTCCCGCTTTTCCTATTACTGCTCGACTAAATAAGCTGGTTTTCTAAAGGGGAAGACCGTAATTCTGGTTTCTCTGACAATGAGCTGTCTCAAAGGCGATGCAGACTGACTCAGCTTGAGTCCCATGACATCTCCATCATAACATTTAATCCGTAACCACGTAAAGAAAAAAAAAAACGAGACTAAGGTGAATCATGCATGTGGATGTTTTTCTTACAGATGAGGATGTGCTCGTGAGGACATTTAAGATGGTAAAGTGAATGATCTGCACCACACAAATACAAGTGCCACCACTAGACTGACCCTCAGTTGTTGGTGACATCGCCTTTACATTGTGACATCCTGTGTTTTGCACATGTTTGGAGATAATTCACCTTACTAAAAATGCATATGCACCGCTTCAAAGGAGTTGGTGTTTAAATGCATAAAAATACCAGGCCCACACGACGATATCCACGTTAACAAAATATATATATATACACAACTAAGCTCACATTATTAGTCTGTTGAAAGCAATGCAGACTCCTTCGTCACTACGTCGTATCGCTTTTTACATAATTTGTTGTCCAGCTTTAATATATGTCAGTAAGTTCGCCAGTGGGATCGGTCTATTTACTGAAAAGGCAGAAAACACAGTACAACAACATTCCATTAAACCGCCTCTATTTAACGATAAAGATGTGAAAGCGACACTCATCGGCACGTCTCTTCAGATTAAACATGTTCTTTGAAATATAAATTTAAAAAGATACGTGATGTTGTGAAAGTTCCCCCGTTCCTAAACTGAATAGGGTTACGATTAAATAAATACGTAGTTCAGTAGTTAGAAAGTTAGCAGCCGTAGTACTGCCAACAGTAACGCAGTTATTTTGGCTAACAAGCTAGCGTCAACGTTACTTTCAGTTAACAAGCTAGCAAAAGCTACCGCAGCGTCGTTACTAATCGACGTAGACTTTTACAAAGTGAATTTCACATTGGAGCCGTGTTGTTTTCTTTAATCGAGGAGGTTGCTTTAATCTCGATGGCTGAACACAACGTGAAAATAAAGGCGAGCACTTTATTCGTGATTAATTTGTAAACACGAAAGCCTCCGCGGAATGATTTGGTTTCAGTTGATAGTCAGTGGCTGGGTTAACGCTAGCTTGTGCGCAGAGCTGGCCTGGACTCACCGTGATGTTGCAGTGAATGATCAGCAGCTTCTCTCCTGTTACATTGAATTGGCAACTCAGCTCATCGGGTTTCCAGTCTATTATTCTGAATCGTTCGTGGTTTGGGTCAAAAATTGACTCCAAAAACTTCAATTCGGCCTTCAGCCCCGAAACCGACATCTTCTACTCATCTCAAACCACCAGGCCGCTGGCAGAGGGGAAGTCGGGGCGGGATGTGACCGCGCAGTCGAGTCGGTCTACGGATCTCGCATGTTAGCGTGAGAACAACAACAAAGGGCTGGAGGGTGAGGTTCATAATGTAGGCTACACTGTCAGGGCTATTTGACAGTTCTGCCACGACACAACTTTCATTTAACCGCAATGTACATCAGTAAATTACACTTGATTAAATTTTATTATTACTGCACGCCATAATTTTATTTCGTCATACCTCCACCTGCAGCAGAAACCCCAGGTTTGCTGTGTGTTGGTTGTTTTTTTTCCCATTAATTGCAATTTTGTTTGGGAGTTTCCACCCTATCAGTACAATATCAAGTGGGCACTAACCTTTTTATAGTTTAAGTTTATATTCTGCTCACAGGGTTTTTGGTTTTGGTCTGGTTAGTTTCTATGTCTGCAAAAACATAATAAAGCTGCCATCTATATTGTGCAGTGTGCTCTGTACATGACACCCCTGGTTTTAAACTTAGGATAAAGGAGGTGGTTACTGACAGCTGTGGTTGTTTTACCTAACAAACACACAGCTAAGTATTGCCACCTTGTGTATGCACTGTATTATGTAACACTTTATTTTGTCATATGTATTGTTGCCATTATGTGTTGGATGCTGCTTTTTGACCCTGTCTTTGACTTCTTAGTTAAATAAAGCATGCATATTATATTATATTATATGCTTAATGGGAACTTGCAGCCAACAGTGGCACAACAGCACATAATTGCGCTGGGGGCCCCAAACAGGTTAATTCAGCATGTAAGAAAATTATAATCATAATATAATATATAATCGCATAATCATAATCAAAAGAATTGCTCAAATTCTACTTTATCGAAGGGTTTAATTACCAGACAAGATGTTGCATTGGTAAGAATTAAAGCCCCTCATTTAGCTTTCAGATTTGATATTTATCACAGTAACACTGGGAGAGTCCAATGTCATCTAACAGAAACCTGTCATGCCTTTGGGCGAACAAAATTCAGATTTTGTGCTCTGTCATTGAGGTGTCGATGGAGGAACATTGATGAATATTATCAATATGGTAGTTTTTAGTAGGACACCTATAATGTAGTGCAATATGCGGCACACTACAGCCTCAAAAATGTGTATGTATTTGCAGATTAACCAACCAAAGTAGAGGTTGACCGATAGTGTTCTTTTAAGGCCAATATAATAACCATAGTTTGGAGCAGGAAAAGGCCGATAGCGGTCGATTTAATCAGTCGATTACACTTCCCACGTCCATAATCCGGCTTCTATGATGCTGTTGACTCTTGGGGATGGATGGCCTGGAAGTGGGGAGGCTTGCTCGTGGATTTACAGAGTGGAGGGTAAAACTACATATGATGAACCTTTGGTAACCAAGGGTTTAGCAAGCCAGGCTGTCACTACCACCTCTTCCTCTCTCCAAGCAAAGCGTACACTGCGCTGCCATCGGCCACTATCACAACCAAGTTCCACCAATAGTTTGTAATACGTGCATTTGTACCACCCAGCCCCATCAGCAAACAAAGAAATGGTTTACTTGTTATACATTTGAATTTACTTCCTGTTTACAATTTTTTTTTGCAAAGGACTTTTAAAAAGGCAAAGGGCCAAGTGTTTTTAGAGGTCAAAATAAAACAGTCTAACAGCTTACTGAGTTGCAGCACAAGAGAAGCAAATATGTGAAGTTAAAATGTCACTTTTTAGTAACTTCATATGCAACTTTAATGCCCAGGTATCGAGATGTGTATGGCATTGGCCTCAGAGATGGAGATGCACATCCCTACAAAGATATAGGCAGCCTTAAAGGTAAAGTGCTGCCAATGGAGAGTACCCACCCAAGTGTTTGCTCACACAGCACCATTAAGTCTGTTTACATCACTCATGTAAAATAGAAAAGAACAGTGTTTTACATTCACAGGACATTCAAACAGTTCTACCACACAAAATTATCTTCATATATTAATATCTACAGAGTTATCTTTTATAATTTTTCTAATCTTTGATTTTTCATTTGAATTACTGTGTGATTGTACGTTTTCAGGTTCCTGAAAAGTATCAAATTAAAGCATTCTGGGAAAGAATACTCACTTTTTCCCCCCTATATTCATATGTGAATGTTTTTAAGTAGGATAATGGCATTTGCAGTGTAATTTTCTGTTGAAAAATAAGGTGTTGTATGGTTATCACAGATCTGTTTTTTGGAAAATTGAGTTGTGTTTTAAGACATGGGTGCAGCAGCTGTGAAAAAATATGACTGTTCTGTTCAGGTGAACAATTGAATAAGAATTTGTTAGCTAACTAATGCTAGGTGCACATACTTGACACTAGATGGCACAACAGATAAATGTGTTTTGTTAAACTAAACCATGAACTCTTGTTGCAGCAGTGCCGTGAGCAGCAAACACAGTTTACAACAGGGCCCTTATCTGCTGCAGTACACACCTTCATTACACAACAGAGTTGTACATAGTACACTACATGTAACAAGATGCCACATTCATGACTTTGAAGGATAGACCCGGAGGTACATTCACCACTCTTTCTTATTAAATAGGAAATACTGTAGTTGAATCAACACTTTTAAATTGGATTGCCTCTCCTGCATCAGTGGATCTGAGTAAGTGTTAATAAAATTCTCTTTTACGAGCACATGTAAAGTAAAAACAGCCATGGAATATGTGTTTTCTTGAAACATGGTGTAAACATTTTTTTATGCAATCTTGGTAGTTATGTGTAAGTGTGAAGTTTAACATTGCTTATTATAATTAGGAGTGATTCCAGTTTGTTTTTCATTTCAGTGTAGTGGCTTTTCTTCATCTGGTCAACTGATTATGCCTAATATAAACTTTACTGTCCAGTGCTATTTTATCAGCAGTGGAAGAAGTATTCAGATCCTTCACTTAAGTAAAATTATCAATAAAACAATGTAGAAATACTCCAAGTAAAAGTTAATTCAAAATTTTAAGTATTATCAGCAAAATGTACTTAAATTATCAAAAGTATTGCATCAATGTTTAGGTAGATTTTACTGTTTACTGTCATTTACTTTACAAATACTTTAAATACTGTTTGGTCATTCAGTCCAGTGGGCCATAATAGTGGTCAGGTGTCTTAAAACAGTCTGTTGCACAAATCTGTGTTAGTTTTTTAAACTTTAATCATTAAGCTTTTTTTTGTGAAATATTTTTTAATAATGAAATAATTTGTCATCTTTTGGCTTCAAGCTGTTATGTTGACTGAAACCATCTAAAAGGTTTAGAGAGGATTCTCAACGGAAATGTGAGGAAATGCGCCGACCATTAATTTAATTTTTTAACAATGCAGTGTATTTTACAAGGGGGTCATATATTTTTATGTAAACTTTCTATCTACAAAGTAACTAGGAGGCCCAGTTACTGCTGTCAAATAATATAGGGTAGGTAAAAGTGCAATATTTCCCATTGAAATTTATTGAAGTAAAGGTATAAAATAGGATCAAATGGACATACTCGAGAAAGGTACCTCAAAATTGTACCCCAAGTACAGCACTTAATGTACTTTTGTGTAAACACAAAAATGTGCAGATCAGACACACAGCGTACCCTTTTATTGACTTGTCTTTGTGTATTTTTAAGGCCTCTGTCAGCATGAAGGTGCGTCATTCATCTCTGATCACATTTGCTCTATTGTTGATTCAACTACCCAGTGCATCAGGGGGAAAAATCCTGGTGTTCCCATTGGACGGAAGCCATTGGGTCAACATGAAAGTACTCATAGAAGAACTGCATGCCAAAGGCCACAAGATCACTGTGGTTCGGGCGTCTGATAGCTGGTACATCAGTGAAAAGTCTCCTCTCTACACTTCTGTCACCCTTGCTGGGCCTAATGGATTTGAGGAAAACTTTGAAACCTTTTTGTCACAACAACTAGAGCTCCGGCTTCAGGGTAAGGACACGTGGTTTTGGTCACGTATCTGGAATCGGATTCAGATGGAGCGAGTGGTTGTGGACCAGTTCTCTCAGTTCCATAAGGGAATGAGTGAAATGGTCGTTCGGATGTTTGAAGATCATGACCTGATGCAGTCTTTGCATGAAGCCAAATATGATATGGTTTTGACTGACCCTGGCATTGGCGGAGGGGCAATGCTGGCACGCCGGCTCCAAATTCCTCTTGTTTTTAATGTGAGATGGACCATTCAAGGTGAAGCTCATTTCCTCATTGCCCCCTCACCTCTGGCATACATTCCCTTCACTGCAACAGAGCTGACAGATAAGATGACCTTCCGTGAAAGAGTAATGAATGTTATCAGTTATATCTTTGGGATGTACACTCTATCGTACATCACAGAACCTCAGTACAAACCAATAGTTGAGAAGTACTTTGGCCCTGATGTGGATTACTCAACGTTTTTCCTGGATGCTGATATATGGCTTATGAGGAACGATTTTGTCTTTGAATTTCCACGTCCCACAATGCCAAATATAGTCTACATGGGTGGATTTCAGTGCAAGCCCCCAAAGCCACTCCCTTCTGACCTTGAAGAGTTTGTCCAGAGTTCTGGAGATCATGGGGTCATTACGATGACCTTGGGAACTTTAGTTGCGGAGCTTCCTCAAGACATCGCTGAGGAGATTGCTGCAGCCTTTGCCCAGCTGCCTCAGAAGGTTGTGTGGAGGTATATGGGACAAAGGCCAGCCAGCCTGGGCAACAACACATTAATGGTCAACTGGCTGCCACAGAAAGACCTTTTAGGACATCCCAAAACTAGAGTGTTTGTGACCCACGGAGGCACTAATGGGGTTCAGGAGGCCATTTACCATGGTGTTCCCATAGTTGGACTTCCTTTGTTTTTTGATCAGCCTGATAACCTCTCCAGAGTCAGAGCAAAGGGAGGAGCTGTGATTGTGGATATTGCAATGCTTGATAGACACCTCTTTGCAGATGCCCTTAAGAAAGCTCTTTACAATTCATCTTACTTGGAAAACATGCAGACCCTCTCAAGGCTGCACAGAGATCAGCCCATGAAACCACTGGACCAGGCGGTGTTTTGGATAGAATATGTCATAAGACATAAAGGAGCCCGTCATCTGCAGACATCCTCCCACAAAATGTCCTGGTTTGTCTACAACTGTGTTGATGTAATCGTTGCTTTGTTGACAGTAGTTTTGCTTATAACATTCGCCTGCATTTCAATAATAAGGTTACTGTGGAGAATGATTTTTGTTGGGAAAAAAGTTAAACATGAATGACGTGAAAAATAAAATGGTGGTTTTATGTGTGAAATCCAAGCATTACCAGACATTAACCCAGCAACTCATACACTCTGTGTTGCTGAAGTCGACCACATAAGAAAAACGACTATATGGCAATGACATTTTTTTGAATTCATAAAAAGGCTTATAATCTCAGGATACCAACAGTATTGTACTTCTAAAAACTCCAATGAATGAAGAATGTTTTGGGTAACAAATGCTCATGTGCAATATGTATTGTTCATCAAACAAAAATATAAATAATACTGTACGGCAGCGATGTGGAGTGCAGGCGTTCATCTACCTACTTTTGATTATAAATTTTTTGGGACTTACTAAATGTGATCGCCCATTCAGTAAGCACACAATATTTGCCATTGCTAATGGAAAATAGGCCTGAAATGTACATTGGCCTGAACATGCAGTATGTGTAAGCGAATATATGACTTACGGACATATTATGTGAACTTGATCTGAATATGGTGACTAAAATCTTTTTTGAAAATTCTGTCTGTTTTAACTTATGGAACTAAATGTGAATTCCTATTACAATTTCACTTTCACTTTATTTCTTTGTTTGAGTTTTTTATTAGACATTTAAGACATTTCAAATCTCCCATACACAAGGACCAAAGTATCATATAAATGGTAAATTCACCACGAAACTTAACTAAAAACTGTATTGAGACAGCAATTTGAAAAAATGAAATTCTATGATTATGTAATACACAAAGACAATTACAATAAGGATTAGGAACTCATGTAAAGTATATGTAAAGATCCAGACATGCTCCAATCAATGTAACCATGTGATAACGCCAATGAAGGGGTTTTCTTATCCAAGATTTCTCCTTTAATAAATGATTTATACAGTAGTACTTCAATGCCTCTTCCGCTTTTGAAGTTGTGCCCATTTTTTAGCACTATTTTTATAAGGGTGAGGAAACTTAAACGCTATCATCACCGCCCAAGGCCTCGTCATCTTTTGCTTCAGATATTTGGAAATCCTGATCGGCTACGACACCAGATGAGTTATCTTCTCCTTGGACTTGCTCATCCTTTTTGACGTGCTTGAATACTCCTGCTCCTATAGCAAGCAATACGGTAATCCCAATACCAATGGCCTATACCACAGATCAAAGAACAAACAAAGAAAAGGACAAGTGAAATTAAGTTTAAGTAAGTGCACAAATCTCATGAGACTCACTAATCTTATTTTATCTTAAATCATGGTTACCATCTAAACACAACTGCTTGTCATGCTTAGAATTCAGCATGCTAACATCTGCATTTATCTCAAAGCAGCGCTAGCATGACTCCTTGTCTTGTTTGCAGATCATTTTTAAAATGATCGTTACAAACAACGATTACTAACAAGCTATTTTTAGAGACATTCGATTGTTCCTTACCTGAGACTCAGAAAACCAGTGTTGAGTTGTGATCATTAAGTCCTGTGGTAAGGTGTGGTTGGCTGGCACACACCATTTCTGCCAATCACTTTTGCCAACAAATACAAGCCTGCCAGACCAGGTTGTCCTTGCACAGGCATAGTATTGGCCATCAAGGAACAACAGGATGAGCCACACTATGGCAGGGACACTGCTGTAGAGGGCAGTTCTTCTACGCTCTGTTGAACTCGTCTTACACTTGCTGCGTTGAATGTTTATCATCAGCAGAAAGGCCAGAAGTGCAGGGACAATAAAGAATGCAGCTGCAAACACAGCATTGAATCGAGAAATGCAAGGGCATGCAAACTCTATGTCAACTAACTTTTCCAGGCAAATAAGGATCAAGCCAAAAACCGTGTTGGTCACCAGGGGACTCTCTTGAAATTCATTTTTCACTTTAGAGATCCAGGCTTGTTTCACTCTCATTTTGAATTCTGCATAAAGAGAAAAATGAAAATAAGAAATCAGAGAGCATTTCATGTCAAAGAGGGACTCTATTACATTTTTATTACAGAAATGTGAATATACATATTTATGCATATTGTATATTGTTATATTGATGTGTTTTTTTTTCCTTAATAGTAGCTATTTTCGCACAGATGACAACAGTATAATTCAGACAAGACAGATGGACCAAATATAATTAAATGACTGAAACTTCCATTTAGTCCATGTTCCTACATTGTTGTATGACAAGGGAGAATAATGTTGGTACCATTTTTCTTCAATTTTTAATTTGTAAAAGGTGTTCACCACTGTTCACCAGAGGTCCAGTCAGAGAAAATGTATTAAAGCAAAGGTCCGGAACATCATAATGTCTAACTTGAGTTAGTGTGATATATGTTGATGTAGCCTAGTAGTTGTTTGCATGCAATCAATAACCAATAACTGATAGTCAAAAATAGAAGGTTAAAATAGAAGTGTCTCATCACATTTCAAATATTCTGTGATCTAATCCCAACAGTGCTAACTACAGACTAACTCTCTGTTTCTATTTTGAAGATTTAGGAGTGGCTTTGCTAGTCCTATCTATCTATCTATCTATCTATCTATCTATCTATCTATCTATCTATCTATCTATCTATCTATCTATCTATTATATTTCACAGATGAATGATGGTCAGTTCTCTTTGTTTTAAAACTGAAACTACGATTATATTTCTTAAACTGATAATTTACCTGTTTACAGTAACTTGTTTTTATTTTGTGCCACTGCTTGTCTTGATCAAGACTCCCTTGTAAAACAGACTTTCAATCTCGATAGGACCTATCCTGGTTAATTGAGGTTAAAATAAAACACATTCAATACATGAATCAGGAGCATACAGGTGCTGCAATGCTTTGTGAATGTAAAAGTAAAAGTAAAAGTGAAAAACCAATCATTCAATTCAAGGGCATGAAGTAGCTTAAAAACACATATCCAACAATAGACACAAACCAACACTCACAGTACAGCAGACGACATTCCCAGATAAAAACGCATGAATAATTTATATTATTTAACACATCATGAATAAATGAATTAAAAATCAAATTTGTGCAAAGCAGCTTACTTATATGTGATAAAATATGTGATCTTGATATATGAAAACAATAAAGTTGTTTCATTCTGAAGCATATGCATAATTTGAGGACATTATGAACACAGTTTACTTGGTTGATTACCTGAAAATATACTTTACACTTCAAAGTGATGCGCCACATTGTTAAGATACAGGAGGCTAATGTTCGTTCTGAGAAACACAATACAGCAGATCTTCATTACTGATTGAATGTTTTCTCCAATAAAGAGTTTACCATTTGTATTTCTGATCTGTGATAAAAATATTTAAGCTGTGCGTAAAATGGAGCTCACCGTTGGTGTAGCAAGAGTGCTTTACAGCTGTCCTCCTCTCTGTCTGTAAGACGTTAAGCAAACAGATTTTACTTGATTGCCTTTAGGAAAAGGGAGTGTTAGGATCAGATAAGGGCAAATGCAGTCAGGATGTGACACAAATCCGTTTCAAATGTAGATGATATCCTATCCAGAAAACATGCAGCCAGGATGGCTGCTCCAACAAACTTCTTCTCCATATCAGTCAGTAGCAGTCAGCACTCCTGGACTTTCTTTACCTTGGGTGTTGCTTCTTAGGCCATGTGTTGTACATCTTATTGATGGAGATAATTGGGGCAGTCAGAAATACAGCCAGAAATGATTCCCTGCAGACAATAGTCTGTGCTAAAAAACAATGCTGACTAAAAAAATAATTGTGTAGTATGATATGCAAATACAGCAATTATCTATCATTAGTGATCACCTATTGATATAGAAAACTAAAGATGATTTAAGGATTACAATAAATAAAGGATTACAATAAATAGCATCACACACACACACACACACACACACACACACACACTTCTGAAACCAAACGTATGTCATCTAATTCATATGTGTCTCTTTCTCTCTACACTGCACTTTTTGGTACAGCTGCCCGGAGGAAATGTCTCAGACAGCTCTAGCCTACAACTACAACTCAAATGCACTTTATAAGAAAGGGCAAAGCAGACTTTATCCGTTCAGGAGGCTGACGTCTTTTCGAGTGCAGGGGGCACTGCTTAAGACCTTCTATGACTCTGATAAGGCATCAGCCATCTTATATGCAGTGGTCTGCTGGGGGAGCAGCATCACAGCTGTGGACAGGAAGAGACTGGACAAACTCATCTAGAGTGTCAGCTATGTCCTGGGTGTGCCCCTCGACCCTCAAGGAGTTGGTGGAGGATGACGCTATCATCCATGAGACGGAACGACTCCCACCCCATATAAACACACTCACAGCACTGGAGATCTCCTTAAGCAATGGACTCCTCCGCCCTCAGTGTGTGAAGGAGTCCTTCCCAGTACACCACACTACACCAAAACTGACAATAACAGCACTATAATTCATATAATTCATCTTTTTACCTCACTTCACAATGTGCATTACTTCCCCTGAGTATATTGTTTCTATTTTCATATTTCCTCTGCCTAAACTGTTTGCAAGGTCTTGCAAAACTTTTTCAAGAGAGAATGCAAAGGTTTGTGAGAAAACACAGAAGTTTCTTGGGAGGATGCAACCTATTTATTTCAGCCAAGAAGCTGAGGTGGAGCAGATGAACAGCTATAGGTTCCTGGGAATCAGCATCACAGAGAACCTGCCTCACATCTCCACCGTGGTTAAGAAAACTCAGAAACGGCTTTATGTCTTAAGAAAATGTAAGAAAGCAAAACTCCTGTGCCAAGTTCTTGTCAACTTTTATGGAGGGGCAATAAAAAGCATCCTGACTGGAAACATCACAAACTAGCATGGGGTGAGCATGGCCCAGGACAGGAGGGCTTTGCAGTCAATGGTACCCATTTATCCCTCAGGCTGTAAGACCTCTTAATTTATCCTCTACATGCCATCATAAAAATATTTTTTCCTATGTAACAGTTAAATAAATGGAAAGAGCCAGAGACCTTTTGTCCCTGTTGTGATATGTGATAATGCCATTCAAATGCTATTCTAAGCTTTATGTCAAAGTGTCTGCCACAGTTTTCATTTTACTCAGTCTGCCCGCCCCAGGAACCCTGGACTTGCTATTCTTCATCCATTACCCAGATGTTCTCAAACCTTTTCACTAGTCCTGATCACCTGACTCACTCAGTCACCTGCTCACCACTTTCCTCTTTGCCTCATTTTGTAAAACTTTTCTTTTGTAAAACTTTTTTTCTGTCAATTTTCATTGCCCCTGTAATGCTCTCTTTGGACATGCTGTTCTTTTTTTCTATATTGGCAACAGAATCAAGTATCACACCAGTGAGTCATGACATAAAGAATGATGAGGGGCAGGGGTAAAAAAAAAAAAAAAAAAAGGCCACCAAATGAACAGAAGGTCTTGATGCATAATGGGGAAACAGTCCCAAACCCTGTGTAAGATTAAGAAAAAATGATGATATGCTTTTGATCAGATATAAAGCACAATGACTACACACAGGGAACTAATAACTATTTAGGCAATTAGAGGCACATAGAGGCCGACACATTTTCTAGCGTGTAGGGCAAACTATAACGCACTGGATGAAGTTTTCTCTAATGGAAGGGCACCCTCGAGGGCACTTTATCACATTTTGTTGCACATTTGGCCATTGTAGAGGGCACTTTGGCATGTTTCACCGTTGCAGCTTTTTTTTCCCTGAGCGTGTCTGCACAAGTAAAGACAACGACACAGACTTGTGGAACCAAGCTGGTTATCAGCATTGTTATACAAATAAACCACTTTTTTTTGAGGAGGCTCAGGAATTATTTATCCAACAAATCAATTCCTGATAGATATATGTCAAATAGTTTGTGTTCCTGGTTCATTATATAGGTCCTCACCTTAGACAGTAAACAGTGACAGGCTGCCTGACCAGTACAGTAAGTCCCTACATTGCAATGTAAGAATGTATATAAGTATAAGGGAACACCTGGTTGTATATCTATTTGACTAGTTAATTTAGGCCACTTTACTAGCTCCATTTAGTTTAGGGACAAGGTTCACACCGCGTTGCTGGTGTGAGGCAGCCATTACCCTACATTAGTTGAAAGAGAAATAGGATTAAAAGTCTACTTAAAGCCCCAAGTCCTGTTGAGGTCAGGGCTTAGTCGGCCTGAGAAAAAGCTTGACCCACGGCACAATTTAAGACCTGGTAGCGTTTTGTTAATCACTGCATATGATTACTTTGATTTGCAGGTGGATAAATCTGTGTTCGTACGTGAGAAATACTCGTTCCTGATTGGTTGGCTGATTAAAAAAAAAAAAAAAAAAAAGAGTCTCAAACATAGTTCCGGTCAAAAGTTTAATCACCATTCGAAATCACTGCGCTATTAAATGGATGTAACCATAGTAACAAGACTCACTTAATTCTTGCTAGCTAAATTAGCATAGCTACAAATAACATCAATTGTCAAACGAGTATGGTATGATCTTGTCCACTATTTTCGAATAACTGATCTCTGCTACACCTCAGTAGTCTCTCCCTCTCTCCCCCTCTCTCTCTCTCTCCCCACTTTCATGATGGGACGATATGTGATGTAGCCGCTTGTTTCGAAATCTCGCGAGATTTGAGATTAAACGGGTGGTTTAAAAAAGGTGGTTCCCTTGCTGCACTGGGTTGACAGCGGAGAGCTGCACAGGTAGCCAGCAGTAGTGCCGAGGGCTCCCGCTAGTCTACCCAGCGACGCTTCCCCTCTCTGCGTGACACGACTGGGGTGTCTGGAGCCTCGGCAAATCCTCCCCGGATCATCATACCCCGCTCGGGTCACCTTAGCGTTCGCCTACCGGCATTTTGCACCTCCCGTCTCCGAAGATGATACCTGTGAAACGAAGAGCTGCAGTCATGTCCTTCTCGGTGGTGATATTTGGAGCGCTGATGCTGCAGTCCGTCTCTTCCCAGTACGGTAGGAAATGAGCTCTCCCTGTGGAAGATACATGGCTGTAATGGCAAGAATGCGGTTTTTTAAAGGGAGGGATGCCGCCTGCATTTCTGCATTGGGTCATTTTGAATGAATCATTGCAAGACGTCTCTGTTAGGAGGACCGCTGTCCATCACAGATATATCTCCAGCAGCCAAGTCTCATTAGATAATCCCCTTAACGCCACACTAAAAGAAACCGATATTATTCGATTGAGGCGCTGTTTTTGGCTTCCTAGATGAAACGAAGAGCCCATAAATCATTAATAGGCTGCAAGCTGTATTCGTTAGGCTGAAGTGGGCCACACGGAGGCCTGTGCGATGTCCCTAAAATGTCCTTTGAAGTGTGGAGCTGAATACAGAGTCAATCAGCAAGGACAAGTTTTGCTTATTGGGTAGGGGAGAGGAAGGGAAAAGGTGGACAGAGAAATGGTGTCACGCTAAGGTTCAAAATCCACTCTGCTTTCCTCATGAAAACACACACACACACACACACACACACACACACACACACACACACACACACACACACGCAATCAACATGCTGCCAGGCTTGGGTCTGCACAGGTATGCGAGGATAGGGCTCAGGAAATCATCATCCAGCACCCAGCAGTGTTATCATCAGTGTTGCTCCTCTCCCACTGGGTGAGACATTTCCCTGCATCAGTCCAGGTCCCTGTAAGAGAGCATAACATGCATGTAATTAGATGTGGGACCTCTTAGAAGATGTGCGGCTCTGTAAATAGCATCAGTCCATTTTGCTGCATGCTTCTATTTTTAGAGCAGAGATGCTGCACTGGGAACCATGGCTTTAATGTCCTCTTGCAACAGTGAATCTGTTAACTCTTCGCTGAGACGCACTGCACTGCAGAATGCCATTGATTTCTCAGGCTACTTGTCTGAATGACCCCTCTGCTCGTAAATCACATCCCCACCAAACAGTTTAGAGCAGTGTAACCCTGTCTCTGCTGAGGATTTGTGCATGCGTGCTGTAAGTGTGCAGTGTAGCTTGTAAACCTTTGCAAGCGTTGTGTGAGAGCGAGTGAGAATTTATTCAGCCACGGCCTTCGCTGGAGTTGACCATGTGTAGGAATGCATTACACATCACCTCCTATACTGCACACCCACTCTCTCTCATCTCTTTTTCAATCAGCACTTCAGACTGCCAGATAAATTCTATTTATCATAGATAGATATTATACCAACAGTGTATGTCTTATTTTCCTTAATTCCTTGTCCAGAGTCTGGTAGTGCCAGATATTAACGCTCACAGCAGCAAACCACATAACAGAGAAGCCATTTGTCTCTGCTAATGGTTGTTCACATGAGAAGGATGTGTATTTCATCTAAAGCAGAGTGGCTTTCACCAAGGAGGCTGCTAATAGTATAATTCAAACGACTTTTTGGTAATTTACCATTCATAAGCAAGAAAAGCAGCTAATGACAGAGGTCTCAATGGGTGAGCTGATCAGTGATTTTAGATTTTGCTGCTTTTTAAATGGTTTGAACTATTCATTTTTCATTTAAATGATCAAACTGAAAATATACATATAGTGAGGTTTGAAGATGTACTGGCAGTGGAGTAATTGTAAAAGATAAGGTGCATTGCAAATGTAGTGCTCATCCACAATCACAAGCCTGAAATGATTAGGTCCCATTTGTGTAATTTGCACAAGGGCTACAAATATTGATTATATTCAATATCAATTAATGATTATTTCCTCAGTTTGCTGATTAATTATTTGGTCAATTCAATGCCAGAAAACAGTAGAAGTATTTAAAAAAAAAGTCTTAAATGATTTATTATGAAAAAATCAGTGCAGATCATCTTCATTTCAGTTCCAATTTGCATTTTTTTTCATATCTAACGAGGGAGTGTTATTGACTTTCATTATATTTCAGCTTTGTCTTCTGTGTGATGCAAAATATCAAAATCCCAGGATAGATAGAAACAGAGTAGAACGTTTTAATCCAAGACTTAAAGTCAGCTGTTTTTAAGCACAGTAAGACTAGATGGTATCAAAACAATCAATCTAAATATTTTATCTTAAAATGATGTTTATACTCCGCAAAACATTTTCATTATCTAATTATACTCTAAATGTTCTGATCAGCATGTGAATGTACGCAACATTTGCCCTCTGTTGGTTATCTGCTCTAATCTCTAGTTATCTCTGTCCATCAGGACCCACTTCTGCTCTGATGGACTGTTCATTCAGCATCCAATTAGCTACTCAATATGTGCTGCAGTAGTTATGGTAGATTAACAGGGAGAGTGGCCAGAATTGCTTCATAGTATACTGGTTTATATGGAGAGAAAATATCAGCAAGGAATCACTGAGGACTATTCGAGGCCATCTGTTGCCAGGCTGTTAGATTTACAGTTTGACTAATTAATCAGAAATTTGCATGAAATTTAAACTCAAGTCAGGGTGTTAACTTTCAAATTTATTCCTATTTTTCTGGTTTAAGTCCCATATCAACAATCATCTCCTTCATTGTAACTAGGGCCTGAAAGGCAGATTCTGATTGGTCCTCACTGAAACATCTAAGTGTCTGATTGGAGAGCTGGCCCACTGTGTAACCTTATAGATGATGATGCTGCTATAATGATTTTGACTCTAAAAGGCTTTATATAAAAGATACACCTTGAAGTCACATTTAGAGCTGAAACAAATGGCTGAATAATTGAATAGTAGATCATCAGAAAATTAATTAATATTCTAATCTTCTAATCAGTCATCAAAGTTGGTCATTAAGCTCAGACTCCAACTATTCTCTGGTTCCTTCTTGGTTGCAGCGCAGCGCATCCAGATGTTTAGAAAAGGTGGATAACTTTAAATAAATCAGGTACTCAAGTGTCCTGAAAGCAAAACAGAAAAGTACAATGCGGCCTTTGTAGTTCTAAGATCACCCATGAGCCACACGCCTAAACTAACATCAACTTGACACGAGTGACGTCAATCAGACGTGTACAGCACAGTGGCGTGCGGGGACGTCGCTGCTGGCTCAGCACTTTTGACACATCCACACTATCCGAGGTGGCAGGATCCGTCTCTCCGCAGTTCTGTTTGAAGAGCTGAGGTGTTCGCTGTAGTTTTCAGTCCTTATATACAGTATGTAGGAATCTATATGCGCCTGCAGTAAATGTGCTGGTCTTGATGAACCAGCTGTAGGCAGGGTTATGATGATGATGATGATGATGATGGTGATGATGATCTGCATGGTCTGGTTGGCTGTCTCTTCCTCTTCCTACTTTGTTGCCGTACGGTGCTTCTATGGAAACGGAGGGGGTCTATCACCATGCGCCCACACGCTCCCCAGAGACCCAGAGCTGCAGCTTCTATAAATCTCCTTTCAATCTTATGTGCTCTCCATAGTGGCTATAGACCATACTTATGACTACTGCCCACGTCCTTCTCCTCCTCCTCCTCCTCCTCGCTTTCTTCCTCCTCCTCCTCCTCCTCCTTCTTCTTCTCTCTGTTCAGCCATGATCAATTGTTTCACTTTCATTGCATTCAGCTCAGAGATGAGAGGATTTCAAGGAGGAGACATTTCAATCCAGTAAAATTAACAGCACAGTTTGTCCAGTGTCTTTGTTCGGAGCATAATAAAGACTTTTCATTAAACAGACAAGATGTACTGAAAATGACAAGGTCACTTAGAGGACTTTGGGATGTGAGCACTGTGCGAGCCAGGCACAAATTTATATGATGTCATTAATTGGACAAAACCAAGTGAGAGCAGCCGTGCAAGGACGTCCCGGCAGAATTGAATTAAAGCTTCCTAGGAATAGCTGCAATAATGGCTTTGGCAGATCTAAGGTCTCTCTCTCTCTCTCTCTCTCTCTCCCTCACACACACACACACACACACAAAATGTTGATGTGACCACTCCTAACAGCCTGATGTTGATTTCACTGTTTTGTGTTGGTCGGCTGTCATTTTTCCAAGCAAAGAAATGACAAAAATGTTCTGTTTCCACCTTTTCGTTTTCTCAGTCTTCTGTCATAGGAAATTGAATATCTTCACATTTCAGACCAAAATAAAGGTTCAGTGTGTCAGCTTGGGCTCTGGAAAATTGTGAAATTTTTCACAATATACAATTAATTCATGAATCAAGAAAATTAGGGAAAGATGAATCAGTAATGAAGATAATCGTTGGCTCAAACTCCATTATATATTTTACATTTACTTCTGTTTTTTTCCACATTAATCAGCCTTTGTTTCATTTTAAGATAATTTGTCTGTCAGTGTCTTTTTTTAATTATTTCACATTATCTTTTTTTCTTTTTGTCTTTCTGGTTCCCATTTAACGTACCCTGTTATTTTCTTGCCTTTCCATCCTGCACCTGTTTTCCTTTTGTTGGGGTTTATCTCTGGACACGCTTCCCCCTGAACTACCACCAGCGGGCTTTGTGAAATCACCTCTGTCTGAGACTAAGCTCACGGGCGACACCTTTGAGCTGTACTGCGACGTGGTCGGAAACCCCACCCCAGAGATCCAGTGGTGGTACTCTGAGATCAACCGAGCCGACTCCTTCAGGCAGCTGTGGGACGGCGCCCGTAAGAGGCGAGTGTCCATCAGCACGGCCTACGGCGCCAATGCCGTGAGTGTGTTGGGTGTCTCTCGTCTCACCCTGGACGATTCTGGGACCTATGAGTGCAGAGCCAGCAATGACCCGCGACGTAATGACCTGCACCAAAATCCAGCCACCACCTGGATCCGTGCTCAGGCCACTATAACGGTGCTGCAGAGTGAGTGGTCAGCGTAGAAGAGAAACCACCATTCCCTCCCGCTAGTAACCAAATTTAACAGTTCCTGTGTGATTCAGCCTCCCTCAAACCTCTCCAGAGGGCTGCCAGCTTCCTCTGTAGGTGCCATCCTCCCCTCCAGAGTTGAAAAATGAAGAAAAACACCATCAACTAGTTGAGTAGTATTGTACATTGTGCTCATCCGTCGGTTCAGTATATCCGTCAGCCTACAGTAACACCCCCTAGAGCCTCGTCACCTCCCCGTCTCCATGTCCTGTGCTTCATTTTTCTGTCCCTTTTGCTGTCATAGTCTCATTTCCCTGAACTGACTATCATTGTATTCAATCTCATTGTTTTCTGTTGATTATTATTGTCATAACCTGTTTTAAAATGTCTAATTTAATTTTGCAGGCTGGGTATGGGTATACACACACACACACACACAGTTTTATTCCAATAGTTGTTTCCAAATCTTATGAATGATAGCCTTTTGTTGTTCTCCCTCTAGCAGCAATGCTTTTGTATATAATTATCATTTTATATAATAGTTTCTTTTTAAACAGATGTTTTTTCCCCAAATCATGCTGCACCAGAATCTGAAATGCACAGGAAACAAAATGGAAGCAAAAACTTGTGGTTACTGATCTTGGGTGTTGAATCTTTTCTTTTTTCGTGCCATCTAAAATGTTTTTATAGCATAAAGTCACTGAAAGCTGCCTTCTGGCCATGTAAGTAGTCTCGTTGACTTCTTATAATAATATTAATAATAATAGCTTGGATTTATATAGTGGCTTTCAAGTACAAGTACTCAAGTACACTTTACACTTCTAGGAACAAATATATTCAATTTTGGATAATTTTATGTAGGCAAAGTAGTTGTACAGCTGATGGCAAGTCAACATTTGGTGTCTATTGTTGAATTCCTCACAGTAAGATGTAGGAAAAAAAAAATGTAGGCATCAGTACCAAAACTCAGGTCCTTGGTTGGCGCTATCTGCACTGCATATATGTGCTCACCAAAATTGTCTGTTTCAGTTTGTGAGTACTCAGATTGAGAGGTTCACTGGTTCTGCATCTACAAACAAGATGTAGATAATCGGGATTAAGCAGAATACAACACTCCAATTAAGGTCCTCATGGTTTAAAACCTAATCCAAGTGAGGATTTTTCAGAGGTTGAATTTCAGCCTGACACAGATGTATGATATGAGTATGTGAGTTTCTGTGTTTATTACAGAATTCCCTCTGAGCTATTTCATATGTCTCTAAATTAAAATATCCTCCCAACATGAGTACTCCTTTTATAAAAGTGATAGTCTCAGCTGCAGAATTACAGTTTGAAGACTAAGGCTTAATTTTTGCCTTCCTTGAGTATATTTTAGCATAAAATAATCAGCATTTAGAAAACTTCTAACTTTATTGACCTGTACTCCAGAAGTGTAATAAAAATATCTGCATTTCCTGTACAGAAACTAGTCGCATTTAAGATGCAGATTGTGCTATAAAATTAGGGAAAAGTGGTGCATATAAGAGGAATTTAAGCTCAGGGATTTGATGCTTCTTACTGAAATGCACACAGGCTTGTACGTTAACTTCTTTTTTTTATTGAAGAATTAGATATTTTCTGATGTATTTGGTCATCTTTTGTGCTGATGACTCAACCGAGGGAGTTTCATGTCCATCCGAGCCTTGGAAGTGCTCCCACTTCCACCTTCATATAACAGTACAAAGAATCACAGACTTCTACTTAAGGAACCCTGGATGCCCGAAATACTTCCTCCCACTTTACAACTCTATTCCTGTGCTGTGCTGTATAAAGTGCGGTTGGCTGAGGTGTCTGTCTGGACCCTTTGTGCGTTTTTGTTTACATCTTCCAACACACCCTCACCCACGAACCCTAGCAAGCATCACTTCTGTCGTAGCTGAGCCGTGCTTCTTTCTTACAGAGCCGTCAATCACCGCCTCTGAACACACCACACTGCCTGTGGAAGGTGACTCTTACACACTGCAGTGCAACCTGACCAGTGCCCACAGTGTCCACCAGGAGAGCTACTGGATGAAGAACGGAGAGGAGATCGAAGAGACACGCAGCCCAAATAGGAACACTGAGTACAGGTGAGAGTCATGACAAAACCATATGCAACTTCTGTGTGTGTATGTGTGTGCACGCTAAACACAGAGTTTAGCAGCCTGGTGCGGGTTCACATGAGGCGTGTCTCTGCTCTGCAGGCTGAAAAAACCGAGAGGAGAGGACGCCGGAGTGTACATGTGTGTCTATACCTTCGAGGTGGCCCCTCCAGCCAACGCCACCATCGAAGTTAAATGTAGGTGTTGATTTGTGAGCTACAGGCGTCTTTGTCTAGTTTCAAGGCCACATTAGAAATGTCACCAATAAAAATGGCCCAAGTGGCCTTGAGCACTAGCAGCCCTGTCATGTGAGGACCTGTGATTTCAAACAGCTCTGCGGGCTGCTCAGGGGCAGCCAGCGCCCTTGACACCTCCATCTAACCAATGCCCGGCTCAGTGGCAGCAGATGGTGTGTTGTTTGTCTGATGGCAAGGGATTATGTCTCAACGGTAAAATCTGGTCAGCCTTTTCTGCTGCCGCACGCATAGCTATGGAGGATTGGATTTTGAGACAGTTTGCTTTTATTTTATGGGGCATTTCTGTTCATTTGGGAAAAATTAACAACCATAACTTGTTATAATATACAGAATACACTGAATAATACAGGCAGCTTAATGTTACATTTGATCACACATTCCTGATTAGATGAAATGTTGTGAATGAAATGAGGACATGTTAGCTGCATTATTAACCCCCTGCAGCTTTTTTTAATGGCAGTTATAGTTTCTTTTATCCTCCTAACTCTGGAAAGTGCTCTGTTCATCTTGCATGAAAAGCACTCTATAAATAACTATTATTATGTCTATGATCTGAACACCATAAAGCAGCTGTTCATTGCCTAAAAAACATTTATGTAGCTGTTTTCTCTGAGCATTGCTTACTTATTATTATTATTATTATTATTATTATTATTATTAAAAAGACACGTGAAATAAAAAAGATTATTCTTTATCATCAGTTGCTACTTTAGTTTGAAAATTACAAACTAGTAACATATATTACTTTCATGCAACTCACATGACTAAATTTTCACTTATAAATCACTGCACACACAGTAGACCTGTTACACCTAAAGTGATGTGAATTTGTCAAGCGTATTATAACAATTAATCTTTGTTATTTCATTGTAGCTGCTCCTGAGATTACAGGCCACAAGCGTAGTGAGAATAAGAATGAAGGCCAGCGTGCTGTGCTCTACTGTAAGTCTGTAGGCTATCCTCACCCTGTCTGGACCTGGCGCAAGTTCGACAACGGCATTTATAGGGTATGTGATGTGAATTTGCTCTCCCTGGCCACTTTATTAGCTACACCCATACAGTTTAATGAAATCCAATACAAGAGATCTGCAGCAAATTCTACACGGAGGAAGATTATAATTGGAATAATCAGAAAAATCATTATTCTAGAAGTCAAATGTTATTTTTGAGGTCATATGTTAGTGGTGGGGTTATACTGTGTGTGTTGCTAATATAAACATATAGTTAAATGAATATGTCTCAGAAGTGAAAATTGTTCACCCTTGTAGAGGTACAAGAATTCATGTCTGGGTTGTTGTATTGAATTGCATTAGATTTTACAGATGTACCTAATAAAGTGGCCACTGGGTGTAAAATAAATTGGTAAATTTCTACAAATGTAAATGATTTGAGAAATCCACCGGTGCTGCATTTTCTTCTTGTGAGATGCAGTAACCTCTAGATGCTTTTCAAAAGCCTGAATGCACAAAACTGTATCATTACTGTTAACTTAGTTATTCCAATATCCTGGTTTGTGTCGACAAATGTAAACTGATATGATATTCTAATTATAAGGTACAACATGAAAATGCCTGAAAAAGTGTGGTGTGTCACTGGTTACTGTGGTATGTTGAGTTGAGTTAAGTTTTCTTGTATCTGAACCTAAATCTGTATTTGAAGAAGTCTACCAGTCATCTACTGGTGACCTCAGCAGAGGGGAACATTTGAGGTCAAAATACATGTTTGGTTTCAGCTAATTTATCTGTCTGTTTCAAGGATGCAATACAATACTATACTTGTATTGAGTTGCTATCAAAATAAAAGCCCAAGAAGCTATTTTTGATGACTGCACAATTACATCAAGGGAAAATGTAATGCAGCATTACAGCGAGAAATATTATGTACTGTTTGGAAACTTAACGACCTTAACTAGACTATAAAACCATGTAAACACAACCAGTGACAGACTGTCAAACCCTAAACGTTTTTCAGTACATTTCTTTCTTCTCCCTCGATAGGAAATTGACAACTCAACTGGACGCTTCTTCATCAGCAGCAGAGACAACTACACTGAGCTCCACATTGCCAACCTGGACATTGGCTTGGATCCAGGCGAGTACCACTGCAATGCCACCAACATGATCGGCAGCCGCGAAGAGAAGTCTGTGCTCAGGGTTCGCAGCCACTTGGCCCCCTTATGGCCCCTTCTGGGAGTTTTGGCTGAGATCATCATCCTGATCGTCATCATCGTTGTTTATGAGAAGCGTAAGAAGCCAGAAGATTTACAAGACGGTGAGTCACCAGCAGTGGCAGTAAGGACTGTTTTATAATTCTGCTGTTTTTTAATATATCTGAGGAGAAACTGGCTTTATTGTTCAAGTTTTGACATGAATCTCTCCTATGAATTTTGTGCAAAGTCTTTTTGCATCTAAAAAAACATGGCCAGTGTGGTGTAGGGCAACGGGGCAACTGTGAAAGGAGCCTCACTTTCTTTTTCGGTGTCTGCTTTAAGTCATTCCTTCACCAGAGACACCAACAGAGTCACCTGACACTGTGCTGTGCCTACATTCAATAATTCAGTCTGGCGAGGTTGACCCAATAGGCAGACAGTGTTGCAAGAGGTCGCACCTTGTCAGGACAATTTCAAGCATTTAATATTCATGAGAAATATGATACTGCAGTGTTGCGGAGGTGGACAGTTTAAATTATTAATGGCTTTCCAGGGACCTTGTGCTGTCCCCAAGCTGCTGCAAGCTTAACCACATCAAATCATTTAGCTATACAAGGTGTGTATGCCATCCTGGGATTGTCTAATACCTTTGAGTACTTCATTTTCAAGAGACCAACTATATCATAAATTATGCATTAATGGTATTTCGGTGACCTTTTCCTCTCAAACAGAATTTTGATGTTGTCACATGCTGCTTAGATGCAACGTGCAGCGAATGACTGACAGCTCAGAGGTGCCAGTGACTCTCAGAGACACTGCACACGAGTATACCCACATTGTGGTTTATTGCATGCTCAGAAACTGTTGTAGAATTTCAGTTTAAGTCTGTTGTAATATCTCCCACCTCCCCTCCCCTTTTCCCCAAATTGCATAACCTAAACCATGTTTGTGGTAAGTGTGAGACTTTGCATGCTTCATGAATTTCAATAAGCGTTCAACCTCATCTCCTTCCAGTTCAGAGAACAGCACACAGTTCAGTTTAACTGTGCAGCACAGTAACTTTGTATTTTTGCACCAAACTTCACCATATAATACGCAGCAGTGAGACGGCATGCAAGTCTCTGTAAAGAACTGGAAATATTTTGTGTTCCTCAGTCATCCTTACTTTTACTGTTTCACACAGCTTCACTGAATTTGTTACCCTGAGTCGAGGGCTAATATTGATGAAGCTGCTTCTCACTGATCTCTCTGAGTTAACAGCTGTTTTTTGTGAGCGCTGCTTGTCCGTGCATGACGACAGTATCTTTTTAATTGAGATAGAATTTTGCCTGTTTGTAATCGTTCTGGCTTGCTCATGCGTTTTAATGTGGTGGTGTGCTGGATTCAAGTGCATTCTGTGTGTTTGAGTGACCTCATGAGGTGGTTTTTCTGCGGCATGAGAGCCTATTGTTTACTTTTCTGTTAATTCATCTCGGCTGCGATTTCATCCCATATAACACCGTCTGCACACACCGTACTGCTGAATCATTAAAATTCTCAAAAACCTCAGGGCTAAGTGCACCATGTGTCAGTCACATGTTACATGTTGCCATTCTTTATGCTCTGAGAAAGAAAAAAACCACTTGTCACTTCATCAACTTCCTTGCAATTCTTTTATTTCCTGGTCTTCATTTCTGCATATTTTTCCTTGTTGCCTCAGATGATGAACCAGCTGGACCAGTGTAAGTATAAACATTTTACCTTCAATACCATATATTTGTTTAGCTTGGTAGTTTTGTTGTAGCTTAGATCATGATGTATCCCGGCTGTCTTTAGACCTCAGTGCGCAGTACCCCCTAAATCTGGGTCACAAGCAACTGGGAGCATCATGTGATCGTGCATTGCTGCATTCATATAAATCATAGGGAAAATATTTTAAAGTCAAGTAAGGACGTTTATGCTGTCTGAGGTGTCCTGATTAGAGAAGCCCTGCATAGGATGCTACAAGGCCACACTTTACTCAGAATTCCCTTATTATCAGTTTTAAGCAGTATCTAAACATTTTATACATGATTTATACAGTTGATATATTTGTCAACAACAAATAACTCCTCCTAAATGCGCCCATAAGGAGGCTTGTATATAAATAGATAATGAATCACAGTTGTAATAATATGATATATGTCTCAATGGAGAATTTATCATTGTTGACAAATACTGTACATTAGTTAACACTACTAATGTCCTTAAAGCTGCCTACAGTTACAGTGTAGTGTGTTATAGATGGTTTATTAAATGTTTACATACTGCTTATAAATGCTAAATAGGACTTAAAGTACACTGTTACATTTTTAAAGGATAGAGATAATAATATGCACCTTTTATTGTTCTCCAGAGGGAAAATAAATGTGACAGAAAATAAGTACAGATAAATAGAGGCTGTTTGAAAATACACAAGTAGAAGTGTATATAAAATAAGAATAGAAATACAAATGGATATTATACAGGAGCCAGCTCCCTTTTTATTTCTATTCTTATTTTATATAATGTTGTCTCATAAATAATGCTATGAATTGTTTAAAAATATAAGTGGTCCCAGGTCTGATAACTCTGATGTGAATCTGTTCATGTAATCAGCTGTTTAGCACGCACTAGAGCTTTTTAAATGATTGATTAAAAGGGCATTCTACTGATGACTCTGTTATATCAACGAGGGAATTTTCTCCGACTTTAGAAAGCTTATTTCAAAGCCACAGAAAACATACAACTGTTTTCACAGACCGATTAGCACTAAACTTGTTTGAAATCAGTGGCATGCCCATTTTAATCCACTGCTTTGTTTTGTTTTATTTATGTAATATTTAATCTATAAAAGTGAGAGATTTTGCTAAATTTCCATCACATCTCATCAATCTCAGCAACCAAAAGTATCTAATTCATAATGATGTGAAACAGTGAAAAGCAAACCTTTTTATATTTTTATTTGATAAACAATTTAACAGTTGAATTATTTTCTGCCAATCAACTAATCAGATTGTTTGAGCACTGGTATACACGTCTTTCATTTGTGTTACTTACCTTTGGCTACAGGAAAACTAATTCTACCAACAACCACAAAGACAAGAACCTCCGCCAGAGGAATACAAACTGAGCAGCCTGTCTGCTGAGTAAGTATTAAATTATTAAGAGGAAGCCTGATGATAAATATGTATTACAACCCTGTGGCCACAAATTACAAGATGCTCCACCATATGAAATTATCACCTAAAGAGAAAATAAAGGTACTGTCAGATTGGGCTAATGAGATGAATTTTCTCTTTATTTACAGGTTTCATTACTCATGTATTGACCATATGAAGGTAAACAAGAGGGGAATCCATACCAGTTGTTAATAGGATGTGTCTGCCATTAAAAGTATGGTTGTGGAGGAGTTCAGTGAGGCATGCCTTATGATTTTGTTGTATGAGGGTGCGAGGTCAGGGCGTATTCTAACCATTATGGAATTGTTAACATTATAACCATTGTTGCTGCATGCAGTCGTTGACGTTTATGATTTTTCCCTCTTATCCACTAATTTAACATTTTTACTACTTCTAAAATAATGCATGCAAGATGTGGACCTTCCGATTGAAGGCAGAAATGTTTTTTTTGTTTTGTTTGGTTGCTCTTTTCTCCGAGAGTGGCCTCGTGTAGATAATCTGTGTGTTCTAGAGGAAAAACTAAAGTGGGCAATGTAAAAAAAAAAATGCCACCATAATCTGGTATGACAGTTGTGTATAGTTTTATCATTCTGCTGCATACTATTTTCTAAGTTTCATCGTTTTATCAGACAATATCTATTACATTTTAAGGGCTTTGCAATGTCCCTCTAAATTTGGTTAAGGGTTACTTTACTGTATGTACTGTATGTGATAAATCACTATAACTATGTATCAGATCACCATTAATATAAAGACTATTCATATTATATGATGCACTTAAATGTTGAGAATAATGAGAAACTGTATAAACCTACTTTAGGAGATCTGTACTAATCATTCTAACATACTGTTTTATAATTATGTGTATTGTATAGCATGGCTACTATCCTATGCAATTATTATCCATATCAGTATATTAAAAATCATTGCAGCTTTTGATTTCTCTGTGACAAAGCTTTAAACTAGTAGGATCACCATAGAGCGTTGATGGCATACTACACAGCTGCATGAATTCTACAGCTGACGTGGGAGGCGGTGGAAAAAAAAGCCCACGTCAGGACTGACATTTGAAGCAATTGCAAGATCCCGACTCATTTTTAAGAATAAATATCTCAAAAAGGAAAGTGTGTCTGAAGTATTTTTTTTTTTTGTAAAACACACCAGGCATTCAGTTCAGTACCATCAATGATGCCCACAGGAAGTCCCATGGGAGTACAGAAAAATAAAAGCATGTGGGTAACAGCACCATCTAGTGAAGTTAAGAGTGACACACAGCAGACATGTTGAACATGATCACAGGCAGACATTAGAGGAACAGGGACAACAAACCATGACTAAAAAAATCCTCACTTGACTCACAAGAATCCCAGAACTGTCGGTTCTGAAAAACCTGAGTTCAGACTCAACACTTCTTTAAACTATATTTATATTTTTATTCTACTTGTTGTGGTTACTTCTCAACACCTGGCCAGAGTTAACAGTTTTTGAAGAAAACCTTCCTTTACACTCCTTTAAACCCAATAAATAAATAAAAATAGAATACTCTAACACCAGGCCTTTTAGTTCAAGAGTAACACTGTATTAAAGCCCACAAAATGTGTTTTACTCTGTCTATACTGTCCACGTTTTTTTTTAAATTATAATCTCCAGATTAGATGTGAAGATATGGAAAATGAGACATTACAAGCAACCAGGGTTAAATTCCAGGGATAAAGTTGACTTTCTGATCAGCATTATATAAAGGTATATCTAATATTTTGTCCAATCCATTTATACCAATGAGGGTAATAAATATTAGAAACACTTCTCAGTATAACACAATAGAATTCAGCAGCAGCAACACCTACAGCCTCTAAACTAGTCATAACCTGAATCAACACCTCTCTAAAACGGTTGGTGTACCTAATAAATTGGCCTCTGGCTGTATTTTCTCCCGCGTTATTCTCATGTAGTAGTGGGCAGCACAGCCAGTACATGATGTGGGACGTTGCAGCAGCACACCAAAGGGGGGCGCTATTTCATCATGCCTGCTGGCTGTTAGCACCAGTGGACAAGTCTCACTGTTGGGCTTTTGGCAACATTTGCACAATTATTACCATCTGGAGAGTAATGAAATATAGCGATGTGTTTTTCATGCCTTTGTAGACCGACCTTGTCATTGTCTGGACCTGATTCCCACGATGTAATGCTGTGCCCTGGATTAATATGTCAGTGGGATTCAAGCAGTAATAAAAACAGTCCATTTCTAGAGCAAAGAGACATCTGTGACTTTGTGAACCCTGAGGAGAAAAAAAAAACGGGAACACAACTTTTGACAAAAATGATTTGTAGTTCTGTCTGTGTGGATTAATCTGTAATTCAGGTAGTGAGATGTCAGGTGAAGTTCAAATAAATCTGATGAACTAGTTCTTAAACAGGCCAGTGGGTTGTCTTTGATAAATTCAGTTTGTAGATTTCAATTTTGTGGGAGAGGTTTATGGTTTTATTTTTAATGTATTTTAACAGACTTGTTCCATTATGTGCACTATTCACTATGTTGCCAGTTTCTTAGGTACATTTAGCTAAAAGCTAATATTTAGTCTTCCCTCATTGAGATAGAAGAGGTGAACATAATAATAATGGAAACACTTTTTTTGGTATAGTGCAATACAATAGCACCACAATCTACACCCTCTTTCTACAGGCGAGAGAGATAATTGTGTTAGACTGCATTGGCTTTAGTTTGGTGTACCTAATAAACTGAGTATAAATCCCCCATAAGAAATGAAGAGAGGGATTTCTCTCACTTGGCTGCAGTGGATGTGAATCAGCAGTATCCTCTCATCAGATCTGATGAACCATTGTTAGGGTTTTTTTCTTTCTTCTGTTATTGCTTCCACCTGTGATAACATTTAATTTAGATATAAAATTACATTTTCTACTACTTCTTCCAAAAGTTCTGCAGTATTTAGGTGAATGAAACAATATTGAGACGCATGTTAAAGATCAGGAAGAGTTGCCCTGGATGATTTAATCACACTTTAGTAAACTCAGCCAAATCCACACATACGTGAATATAATGAGGATACAAATAACAAGAACAGAGAGCTCAACCCTACAAGATTTATTTTGCTGCTGGCTAACGCGCTGGAGAGTGATGACTGGAGTGTACTAAATAAGGCACACAGTGTGAAATCCTAATCTGGGCAAATCATGATCAGGAGACACAAAAGTTGAAGCGCTGAAGCCGAGACACAGATCATTATGGGCTTTGTAGGATGATTACTGAGGGAAAGAGACACAATTAATAGCCTGCAGACAGATTCATAAATTTTTTTTATTGTACTCAATTTAATGCATGCCATTTTACATCCCCTGGTATGTGACTACTGAAGAGAAAACTAAAAGGAGTAGATTTAGGTGAAAGGAAAGAAAAAATCGTCTCTGTTGCACCTCTCCCTGTCATGTGGCATCATGCCATATGAAATTGCTGTATGGTTTAAATCAGTTCAGTGAAGTTTACATTGAATCATACAACAGAATAACGCACCCATCTGCCAGCAACCTTTCACTGAATTAACTTACCATGTTGGTCTTTGCCAGGGAAGGATTTCACCACCTTTCAGTGTGACTGAAAGTGTCTTCATCTGGACATAAAAGTGAAACATTGCAGACACCGAGAGCATTAATGCACCTGCCACAATACAGAGAACAGGAGGCCAAACAGGGCGTAGCTCAATGTAATATCATCACAGTAAGTGATGAGGGTATTTAGGATTATTCACATTGACTCCAGTCACGCTGTATAGGTGCAAAGGTTGAAGATGTGGGGGAAATAATCAGTTATAGATGTTAGCAGGTGGCTGGAGGGAGGCAGTATTTTGGCTTGGAGGGGCAATAGATTACCAAGATGTTCCCCTAGTTTGTTTATTGGAATTTGTAGTTTTTAAGATTCTTTTTAAAAAATGATTTCATCATGCATTCAATTATTCATTCATTTATTTAAATGTCCCTCATATCAAAATGTGACACTTATCCTATAAAACCCCTGCCTCCAGTGCAGTAAGAGTCCTGTATACAGTAAATGCATTTCAATGAGCTCGTAAGACATTTAAAGAACAGCAGGTTTCATCCATTTTGTGTAAGATAAAAAAAGACTTTCATGCCAAAGTATAGAGCACTTATAAGCAATTCTGAGACTGAGTATTATGACCACACTAGAGCTGCTCTCTGACTGATGTTGTAATATCATAATGTGTCTCAAAAGCGAAAAACACTCTTAAGAACCATTACGCGTGCTTAAATAATACATCATCCAAGTAACATTTGGACGATGATGCTATAAAGATGAGATTCACCGCAGTCCCGTCGCTTTTCTTTCAACTAGTTAACTATCAACTCCAAGGCTGGATCGCATCCTTGAATCATCCTCTCCAGTTGTCCTGACTGGGCGGGGTGAGCGCATGTGCCATCCTGGCTCCTATGGCAACCCGATAGATTAGTTGCATCAATATTCACGTTATTGGAAAGCGGGAGGCTGATGGATCAGTGATGTCAGCGCTCTTTGAGTGCAGCCGCCAGCTGCGTGCATGTGTGTCACCACCTTGCACTGACAGAGAGCGCGGATATTTAGGGGAGGTGGGGATCATGCTTTGTCATTGAGCAGCAGCATTTCTCCCACTCCGGCACGTCCGACGCTCAGCATGCTGCATCCTGATGCGCTCTCGTCTGCACGCCGTGGGGTTACCTGGATTTACATGCTTCTGCCTTTGGCCGCTTTTACATGACCGTCGGATTGAAGCGGCCACGTATTGTTGACACATCTCAATGTTTGAACCGGGGAAGAGAGGCACGTCCCAGGTGTCAAATAAGATACAACCTGTCCTGCGGATGCGCCGTCACTGTTTTGCCTCCAGTGGCACCCCAAGTGTATGAGATTCATGATTCATCCCTCTGTTTTCACGGGCTATCCTTAGAGAGCGCATCTCTCGTCCTTCTTCAAAATGGAAAGATTCCAGTCTTCCATGCGCAAACGGCTGTACAGCTTGCCGCAAAACATTGGGCAAAAACCCTTCGTGATTGACGAAGGAGACAACGGCGACAAGGACACCAAGAGGAAAAGTATTCGGCTAAAACATTTGTCCTCTCCGTCTCCTGCAAGCAGTTGCAGGAGCATTGAGGAGGCCAGGAGCGAAGACTTGGAGAGGGACGTTATTGTGAAGACCAACTTGAACGGGGACTGTCGCTTATTTAGGGGCAGCGTCTCTTCCATCACCGGACGACACCCTCCCGGGTCAGATCCAGCGGAGCAGCGGCGCCTCATCCCCGAGGCTGACGCCGGCGTCAGCGAGAGTTTCCCCGGTGAGCACGGCCCCGGGGCCCAGCAGCGGGCAACGGGTGGTCTGAGTGGCGCAACCGGGCAAGCATCTATGTTCGACCAGTCAAGTTTCATCAAGTTGGAGGGCACCGAGCAAATAATACCTGAGGACGACCGGCTGTACCAAGCCGGCTTCATGCACCGCCAGTTTGGGGCGATGCTCCAACCGGGAGTCAACAAGTTCTCCCTGCGGATGCTGGGGAGTGAGAGGGCCGTGGAGCACGAGAGGGAACGAGTAAAGTCTGCAGGCTTCTGGATAATCCACCCCTACAGTGATTTTAGGTAATTTGTGTGCTTGAAAATCTTTCTTTACAAGCAGCGTTGTCGTTCAGAAAAGTGCAGCCGTGAGCACAATTGAGGCTTGTGTGATCATTTTGTTTTTTTTAGAAAAGCCTAATCTTGATGAGATACGAAATGCAATCAAATGTAATAAGATCACCATAAACTTAATATCATGGAGACTCACTAATCCCCTATATATCAGGAGAATTTTTTTTTCTTTGATCACTGTGATGATATCATGATAGCAACATGATAATCAGGAGTGTGAGCTTGTGCAGAATAGGTGTATAATCAGCTGAATGTGATTCAAATAATCCATACACACCTTGAATAGATAAATGGCTTCATTTCTGAAAATGATCCTTTTCTAAAGACTTAACCACTCAAACTGTGGGGCCATTCTTCCTTGGAAACATTTGATCTATCATAAAGGAGTTGACCGGCATAGAAAATCCTCTTATGAGCACAATAACAGTCAAATTATATCACACATATGTAGGATATAAGTCCCCCTTTTGTTTGGCTGAGAATTCTGTGTGTGTGTGTGTGTGTGTGTTCATTCACACAAGAATAGACTATGTGCTAATCTAACCAACCAATTTTCTGCACAATTCTCTCCATCTATAAATTAAATTTGTGCACCAAACTAAGCCAACCTGTAATTCCCTAATTTAACTGCCATGCTGTGTGATGCATACGTGCACGTTCTACATTTCATTGCATGCTGCATAGAAACCACCATTCTGTTCATCACCGCCATCAAGGGATTTTCATGACATTTAACCTTGAGGCTCACTGTCATCACATTTTTACCGGCCAGTTGTACGCCAATGTGTGTCACTGCAGTTTTTTTCCACTCATCTGAATTACACTTTTTTTTTTTTTTTTTTTTTATCATTTAGCGAGGGCAATGGATTACAGAGAGTGCAGCAGGGGCTTGAAAATGGGGTAATCAAAATAGGGTAACATGACCATTCAAGATATTAGAAGCACACATCAGTGGAGATTATTACAGTACAATTAGTCTAATGGAGCAGAGATGGTGTGGACGGGGAGGGGACATACCACAAAACACAGAGAGAGAGAGAGAGAGAAAGTGAGATTGAAATGAAAATGATGTGAGGAATGAGGACACCCAGCTGTTAACTGTGTGTATGAGGTATGAGGTGTCATTACTTCATGCTCGGTTTGGGTCACACTTTGAGCAGGTTCAGGCCCCTTAAGGTGAACACTGCAGATATCACATTACAGGTGTAGATAACATTTGAGTCTTCTTGGTTTATGAGACTCTGATGAATCCTAATCCTGCAAATGGTCAACTTCACCCCCTCATATCTGTAAGAGTTGTGTGCTGACATGCTGTGTGTTTCCATGACCACTGTGCATCCACTCAGTACAGTGAAGCATCACCTTCTATTCTATTCTATTATGAACACACTGTGTTGCTCGTACCATAAGTAACTACTGACTTTTGTTAAAGCTTCTCATGGATTCAACAACATACAGCAAACTGAACTGGCACGCTGCATAAATATGGTTAATATGATTGCTGGTGGGCCTGAGCCTCAGTACAGGTGTGTGTTAAGCCACTGAGCTGCATGCAGGCTGTTGTGCTTCAGCCGCGCTCTGGCAGTAAGAGATAAGTATCTCTAGTACAAATGTGATCCCTTTTTCAGCTGTCCTGATTGATCTAAGCTCCTTTCACCATTTTAAGCCTTTTTGTGTTCACTTTGCTTGTAACTCCCCTCTCTTTGTGCTCTCATGCTCTTTAACATAGTTGCACTCTGACCCAAATAGCGTAAGATTCCTCTCTGGACCACCAGTAGAGGTGGTCACAGCACAACTGTTGATGGTAACGCCACATTACACCAGTGAGTTGTCTGATCTTTGTGGGCTTTGAATGCTGCGTGCACAGTCAGCTGGTGGACAAACGGGATGGTCTGCAGGGCAGTAATGTACTGTTCCCTGCAGACCTTTTTTTTTTGTGGTCCAGCTGTTCCAGTGTTCTGCTGCACAGTGACGTGAGCAGAGCAGTAATGCTAACTACTCAACATCTGGCTGATGGGAGCTGACTTCTGGAGATGACATGGATTCCCAGGAGATAACGGTGGATTTAGCTGGAGAGGGGAAGTGCAATTAGGACCAGTGTGTCACTGCAGAGAGAACAGGCAGATGACAAGAGGAATGCAAATGCTTTGTTTGGCAGAGAACAACAGAAAGCTGATTAGAACAAATGGCCATCTTAACCTCACTGGTTCCATCTTTTTTGTGATGTTCTCCAGTGAAGGCTTAGTGTGATAAGTTTAGGTTGTAATATACCCTGCTCATCTATACAGTTGGTTGCCTCTTATCGTCATCCCTCAGTCAATCATGGATCAATGCTTTGAATCATACCTGTTGACAAGATGGGGAGGCGTTTATCCAATCAGCGCTTCTGGATGTGACAAACACCTGCCTCATGCACTGTGGTTACTGCGGTTACTCACATGCCACGAGGACACTTAAGTGGTATAATGCAAGCACCCTCATAGGTCTGCCCCCACGTAGTTTGTGCCGGCCCTCTAGGTGTGTCAGGCTCCTGCTGGATCGATCAGTGGCTAATTAGGTGTCTGACATAGAGTGGGCATGCGAGCGCATTCATGCCTTCTCATCTCACATACACACGCACACTCAAGATGGTAATTGGCCAATGCACACTCTCCATATCGAGGCAGGGCTCTACATTACCGTATGTGTCCTGTGAATTGTAAGGTCCTGTATAACAGAGAACAATATCAGTATTGTTCTCTGTTATACAGCAGCTACAGCAATGAGAGTTTTAAAGCAGTCTGCAAAATCAAGCAAATAAAGACATCAGTCAACAGTCAATATCAAATCTCACGATAGTAAACAGTGATTTAAATGGCTAGATATGGTGTCAGATAACATCACATCTTGTGAGAATATTTTCAAATATTTTCAAATGCAATTTGCTGACTTCACTGTAAACAACAAGTAAAATCCCCTTTTTTTTCATGCAATTATAGATGAAATTGAACACTCTGCCGCTGATACTTGAGGATTTAGTTAGTCGTGAAAATCAATATTTCCTCTTGAGCAATTCAGATGAATTCCAATAGCACATTTTCCTCTCCGTCCCTGCGGACAGGCGCCTTGTATTGAACTGAGTTAGAGAACCAGCGCTGTTTTCTAGAATCAGCATCTTTCTCTCCTTGTTAATGTTTATACTCGTGCAATTTGTATGAATCGTTTCTGCTCGTCTGAACAAAAATCTACTGGATTTTGAGTTACAGCGTGTGACTGCAAGTTGCACACAGATTAATTTCTATTTGAAGTTCCTACATGTCCAGATCTGCTTTCAGTATGCAGCACATATTCAGTTTTCACGGACACACATTCAGATTCTTGCTTTAAACGTCTTCTGTGTGAACAGAACACTTACCCCTGATAAAATTGGTGGCGTTCATAATCTGTCTCTTTCTTCCTCCCTTCATTTTTTCCACCATTTTACTGAAAGAAAACAGACCAAAGAATTACTGATAATCAATACTTGTACTAGAGCTGCAAATAATGATTATTTTCATTATCGATTAGTCCGCCCATCATTATTATTATCCCAGTTGCTCATTTTTTCTGTTACATTTACCAATATGGTGAAAAACAGCAATTAATACCATTTTCCCAGAGCCAAATTTATCATATTCAAATAGCTTATTTTAGATCACAACTAAGACAGACATAAAATCCTCGTATTTGAGGAGCTGGAACCATCAAATGTTTGCGTTTTTGCTATAAAATGATTGAAACAATGAATTGATTATCAAAACAGCTGCTTATAGGGTGCAATGGTTTGGGTCCAGCTGGGGACCTTTACTACGTGTCATTGCATATCTCCCCTCATTATCTGTCATCTCTCCACTGTCAGATAATAAAGGCAGAAAAATACCACAAAACACCCTAAAGATCACTTGTGCATCCTGACATAAAATATTCAGCTCAGTGGTTCTGCCAAAGGTATGACTGAAGTTTATAATGATTTATCTTAAGACTGTTTCTGGGGCTAAAATACTTTGACCTGCTGTTGTCAACAATATGAGTTACGTGTGTTGACGTTTGTTTCAGGTTCTACTGGGATTTGACCATGCTGCTGCTGATGGTGGGGAACCTCATCATCATCCCTGTGGGCATCACCTTTTTCAAGGACGAGCACACGCCGCCCTGGATCGTCTTCAACGTAGTCTCGGACACCTTCTTCCTCATGGACCTGGTCCTCAATTTCCGCACGGGCATCGTCAAGGAGGACAACACGGAAATCATCCTGGACCCGCAGCAGATCAAGATCAAGTACCTGAAGAGCTGGTTCGTGGTGGATTTCATCTCCTCCATACCTGTGGACTACATCTTTCTCATCGTAGAGACACGCATCGACTCTGACTTTTACAAGACGGCCCGAGCCCTGAGGATCGTCCGCTTCACTAAGATCCTCAGTCTGCTGCGGCTGCTGCGCCTCTCCAGACTCATTCGTTACATCCACCAGTGGGAAGAGGTAGATCCTGCAGGATAGACTTCACACCAGCTAATAGAGCCGTAATAGTTCGATGACTACTTGCCAATTACTCATTAAACGTACAAAAAAATCCAGTTTTTTTAAATGTAAATTAAGTATTTTTCTACATTAAATGTTATTGCTTTGGGTTTTGAACTTGTGGTTGTACAAAACAAGCACAGGGCTTAAAGCAACCATGACTGCACATATAATACTTGATTCAGTATATTATACACATTTTAATATTTCTTGCCTTAATCGCTGCAAGTTCTAACATTTCACAGAACAAACAGATTAATCAGCTATGAAAGTAATCATTAGTTGTAGTCCTACTCTCTGACTGTATATCGTGAGAGTTCCCTCGCATTGGCAGATTTCTCATAATGTACAATTTTGTCTGGATTACTACTTTTTTTTTCATTCAGAGAAAAGATACATGATACTGCTTATTGTAAAAACAAATGTCCATATTCTTAAAGCTGCAGAGCGCATTTGTTGGTTCTCCCCTGAGGCTCAAACACACTCAAACAATCAACTTACTTAATAACAGATATTTTTCGTGCATCATCTTATTTTTATAATTCCAGCTGAATCTGTACTCCCCATAGGCCATTAATGTGGTTTGCAGATGGTTATGCAACAGTGAAACAGCCTCTGGTGGTCTATAGAAGATTAAGAACAATGTGGTCTGATATAGGACCCCTGTGTCCACCAGCCCACACTGCACCGACTGTATATTTCAAATCCTCTGCTCGCATGAGAGAGAGTTGAAATTTCATACATTTATTTACCAGGGGATATGTGTTTTGTTGTTTCACTTCCATTAATGCTGATAATCTGTGTTACAGGTTTTCCATATGACCTATGACCTGGCCAGTGCCATGGTGCGTATCATGAACCTGATTGGTATGATGCTTCTGCTGTGTCACTGGGATGGCTGTCTGCAGTTCCTGGTTCCCATGCTGCAGGACTTCCCTCCCGACTGCTGGGTCACTAGAAATAAGATGGTGGTAGGTGGATTATTTATGAGTCAGACACCATCCAAATGTGTGCCTCTTAAAAGTCCAGAAAAAAAAAACTTACTTTTTTTAATAACCCACTTTCTAGGAGACATGGTGTCCTGCATGAACACAAGATTTTCTCTTGCAGTTGGAACAGTTTTGTTTGTTTCATATGAGAGTTTTATGTATTGTTTTGCTTTGTCTGTGATCTTCTCTCTGGTTTGAAAAAGGTTATGTGCACTAATCAGGATTTAGCAACATTCGAATAAAAAAATAATGGGAGTTGAGGTGTTGTTTTGTCACTCAAAGCAGATCAAACCACACCCACAATGTCCTGATGAAGCAGAACAGCTGTTTGGTTTTCTAACTTTGAGTGCTATTTATGTAGTCATGGTTATTTAACATTATGGAGAAATACTTGAAAATTAGTTTTCAAAAACTTTGAAACCAAGCAATAAACATATTTAGAGCTGCAAAGATTCAATTAATCGATTACTTACTCCCTTAATTGGCATCTAATTTAATACATGATTAAATGTTTTCTTTTTTTTTTAACAAAACATTTAAAAATTCCTGAGTTTCACTCTCTCTCTCTCTCTCTGTGAGGATTTGAATATTTTCTCTGTCATAATGATAGTAAACTGAGTATCTTTTGACTGTTAAATAAAACAAGCAATTTGCAAATGTATAGTGAAAACAATGGTTATTTGGAGCCCTTATCACATTCAAGTATTTATAGATAAGCTTTATTAGTTATTGGTCTGACCACAGAATATGTTAATCAGTAAACTGGTTATGAAGTAGGATGCTTCAGAGCCAACAAACCTGGAAAAAGAAAACTGCATCACCTGTGGTCTTGGTTTTAAATGCTGAATGGATGTGCTGCAGCATGAATGTTGCTTCCTCTTTCCTTCTCTTCGTCCCCAACAGAACGACACCTGGGGTCAGCAGTACTCCTACGCCCTGTTCAAGGCCATGAGTCACATGCTGTGCATCGGGTACGGTCTGTACCCCCCCATCGGCATGGCTGACGTGTGGCTCACCATCCTCAGCATGATAGTGGGCGCTACCTGCTTTGCCATGTTTGTGGGGCATGCGACTGCACTCATTCAGTCTTTGGACTCTTCCAGGAGACAGTACCAAGAAAAGGTGGGTGTTTTTGTTCTCTGCATGGCTGATATTTGTCAAAGAAAATCAACTTTATTTAGCTCTAAGAGAGTTGATTTATGGGTGGAGTGTAACTAAGTAAATTTACATCTACAGGTCTGTACCTAAGTACAATTTTGAGGTTGTTAACTGTAGTATTTCCACTTTTTGCTACTTTATACTTTTACTCCACTATAATCATTTAACAACTTTAGTTACTTTTCAGAATACAAACGACAAGATCAGCCCATTAAATATGATGCATTGTTACAGATTAACCTATCCAAAAGTATAATTTAGTTAAGATTAGCTCTGTGCAATCAAACTACAACAGTTAAATGCCACTTACACATAAATGCATCAATTGTATAATACATAATAATATAACACTTATTTATCTGTATTATGAGTACTTTTAGTTGTAATACTTTACGTACAGCTGATTTTTTAAAAGATTTTGAACACATGACTTTAACTTGTAAGTAACTTTACTTGTAAATATTTTATCCATTCTCGTATCGCTGCAAGTGAAGGATCTGAAAACGTACTCATGACTGATAGAAATGCAGTTTAAAATATGATGATTATAAATGACAAAGTGATGAAGTATTTCATGAAGACTTTACCCACCAGGCATAAATCTTTAGGCATTTAAGTGAGAAAAGAGTCCATTTAAGCTGTAAATAGGTAGAGTAGCATATAAGCACATTTCATATGTTAGTGTAAGATCTTTGAGCTACTGTTGAGGATTTCTTAACACAGAGAAGAGAGAGATATTGGAGAGAGGTGAGCAGGACACAACATACATACATACAGTTGGCACACTTTTCTGGTAGAGTACACCGCTGAAGGACACAGTGGTTAATGTTATTAGCTGCAGCCTACATAGCGCTGTCAGATTGGACAGAGGCACAACATCGCTCTGTGGGCAGGTTTCACAGATGGCCTGACAGTTGACTGTTAACATAATGAGGCACATTATATTCCACCACTGAGCCAACACATCAATCAGTTTAATATATTCATTTTGACAATACTTTGCAAATTGTCGCAGACATAAATGCATTACATTACAGTTACATGCATTACACTTCGATAGCTTTTAATTGATTTCATCATGCTAATAATTGGATTTGTTGTGTTGTTGTTACAGTATAAACAGGTAGAGCAGTACATGTCCTTCCACAAGCTCCCTGCCGACATGCGTCAGAGGATCCACGACTACTACGAGCACCGTTACCAGGGCAAGATGTTTGACGAGGAGAGCATTTTGGAGGAGCTGAATGAGCCGCTGCGAGAGGTCAGGAGTCATCTGCTTTGTTGTTGCTGTTTTCTTGATAATAATACTGCTGTGTCATCTTGATGTTGGCCTCAACATCTGTCACAGCTAAAAGAAACACTAATGACCATTATACTTACTCCTATTTAGCATTTATAAGGATAACATTAACACGTAATGAATGCTATATGAGACCTTATGATGTAATTAGCAAATATAGGCATTAAATAATGTGTCAAAAACTAGCCCGTCCGGTGGTCACCCGTAAGAGAAGCTCGTGTATAAATGGATGATGACAAAAACAATATGGTAGAGCACAGTTGTAATAGTATAAAATTATATTATTCATAGGAGAATTGATGAGTTTTGAAAAATGCTGTGCATTAATAACCACATCAAAATGTCCTCAAATCTACTTACAACTACATTATCTTGTGTTATAAACCGATTATTACATGTTTATATACTGCTTATAAATTCTAAATACAGATGTTACAATAATGTGTTGTTGAAAATATTTTAAATTGTTTTCTTTTTATTTTTTCAAAGGTTTATGGTTCTTATTGTCAAACACGTGAATTAATGAAGTGAGCATCCTTTCTCTAAGTGGTTTACAGTTAATTATTTGTGTAATCTAATATGGCTCTCTTACTTTGCACGATAACGTTAATAGTCATGTAATCTGATAATGGCTGTATGAGGACAGAGAACCTCATTAACAGAGCATTAGGCTGTTAACCTTCGTGCTTTTATAGTGATTGAAATGTACACATGCAGTAATGCTGCCATTTGTGCAGCATTGCGTTGGCTACAATCCAAAAAAAAACCTTTGGTTGTTTCTTCTGCAGGAGATCATCAATTTTAACTGCCGTAAACTGGTGGCCTCCATGCCTCTGTTCGCCAATGCGGATCCAAACTTTGTCACCTCCATGCTGACAAAACTGCGCTTCGAGGTCTTCCAACCAGGCGACTACATCATCAGAGAGGGAACCATCGGCAAGAAGATGTACTTCATCCAGCACGGCGTCGTCAGCGTCCTGACCAAGAGCAGCAAAGACACCAAGCTGTCTGACGGCTCTTATTTTGGAGGTAACGTCTGCACGCAACCTGCTGTGTGTACTGCATGCTAATATATTCTGCAGCTGGCAGTGGGTCAGTTTGATCGTATGCGAAGGAGTGGTGATGGTATGATTTGTTTTGATTTATTTTTCTCTGGCACTCAGCAGATTAACTTCTTTGACTATTACAGCTGGGGAAAAATGTCCACATCATCTCCTTAAAAGGGCTCGGGACTTAGAGGAGCAAAGCTTTGTGATCTTTGATTCCATCTGTGGGGTTTTCCCGTTTTTTAACACCATATTTAAAGCTGAAATCCAAAACTTGGGCTGAGTAGCAAAGTGAAATTTGATCATCAAATGTCAATCAGGAAACAAAGATATATGATTTACTTTACCTGTGTTTTCAACCAAAAGCCACTTTTTTCAATGAAGATCACATCAAACCATAGTTTAATGTTTAATCATACATTCAGGATGCATTTTTGATACAGGAATGACACGGTAGTGACTAGACACACACACAAATATGAAAATGTTAAATGAGGTCAAAAATGTGTTTGAAACAAACACATGGCAAAATAAATGTCAGAAATCCCACGTTTTCATGTGTAATAAATAGATTAAAGTGACAAACTGAACCAGGAGGAGAGAGTGTGTGTATATCCTCAATATGTCAGTCCTGAAAAATATCACTTTTTTTTTTCTTTTTCCTCTTCTTTTTTTAAATATCGCATTATTTTATTTGTCTGATCTGGCACGGCACATGAGGTCAGGACAAACTGTAAGCTGCAGAAATTGCATTAAGTGCTCCATCTGTGGGGTTCAGAGGCATCGGCCTTTTCATGTTTTATCGTCTCACACTAATAATACTATTTTTGCCTTTTCTTTTATGAATGGATCTAAAACATTTAAATGTGGCTGTAATGCATCACACATATGAGAAAAATGGAAAACCATCATATAGCACTTAATATTAATCACCATTTTTGTTTTGTTAATTGTTGATGTTAATTCCTGATTTGCACTCAGCAGGACATGTTTTAAAAAATGGAACAAATAATTGCTACAAAATGATCATTTTCTCTCTCTGCCTGCAGAGATCTGCCTGCTGACGCGAGGCAGGAGGACAGCCAGCGTGCGGGCAGATAACTACTGTCGCCTGTACTCTCTGTCGGTGGACAACTTCAATGAGGTGCTGGAGGAGTATCCCATGATGAGGAGGGCCTTTGAGACTGTGGCTCTCGACCGCCTGGACCGCATCGGTGAGTCCTTTGCCAAGAAATAAAACCTGGATCGGTTAAATATTATTTATTATTCATGTTAATATTTCATTTTATTTTCTTCTATTCCTCATATATTACATCTAATCTGAATAAAGGAAATTGCATTGTATTTATATGTTATTGGAAGTAGACTTTGACAGAACATGCGGTGTGAGATGCATATTTTAAAACAGGATCCAACAATTTATCAATAGCAAGCAAAGGTGAGTGATGGATGGATGATTTTCTTCATAAAATGTCATTTAAAGGTTTTTACTCTGATATTAACTTTTGGGAGCCCTGATGACTTCACTGTTTCAGCTACACTGTGCTGTAGTGTAAGACCACACATAAGAACGCAACATTCATGTAAACTGCTTACACATATATGGACATGTTATGTTATGCTTTTACATTCACATAACGCTGCAGTTTTAAGAGGCAATTCTACGGTGCTGATTGAGTTGCTGTAATAATGTGCAGTATGTGCTCATTAATGAAAAAGAAAGAGCTTGGCCTTATTTGTGTTTTCTTAACAGGGAAGAGGAACTCTGTTCTGCAGCATAAAGTCCAGCATCACCAAAGTTCTGGCACACTAAACTTCCAAGAGACGGAGATCATCCAAAGAATAGTGCAGCATGACCGTGACATGGCCCAATGCACCCAGCTGATCCAGACCAGCCTAAACCCTCCACCTGCCCCCCCGTCACCCACCCCGGTCATCTGGGCCCCGCTGGTTCAGGCCCCGCTCCAAGCTGCTGCTGCCACCACTCCACTGGCTCTAGCCTTAGCCCACCAATCCCAGCTGCCTCCCATCCTCTTCCACCAACCTCTGGCACCAGGTTCTGGCTCCCTGAAGGACCCCGTCAGCCATCCAAAGAGAGTCTATGTTGGAACAAACACGTCCAGCAGCTGTGGGTCGGGGCCCAGTTCTCCTATCAGCTCCACCAAATTCAGATCTGGGATTGAAACTCCTACACTGGCGTCCCTCAGGGTACACCAATTCTCCACTGGGCCCATGTCACCCACGCTGATGTCCCAACCCATCTTTACCAGCAGCCTGCAGCCACTAGCCTCACACCAGCCCCTGCCCCATCCTCCCCACTCCGGCATAGCCTCAGTGTTCCCCATCAGCCAGGCCACTGTCTCCTACACCTGCTCCGCTCAGCTCCACTCTCAGCCCTTCCATGGTGCTATGACCACCCCACCACACCCCATAGGTTTACTCCAGCAGGGGGCACCAGGGAGGCTTGCAGGAAGATTCCCAGCCCCCTCTGCCTCCACCATAAGCCCTCTGATCTCCAGCTCAGTCGGGCCCATTCTAAGCCAGCTGCAGCAGACCTCTCACGCCACCATGCAGCAGATGGGGTACAGTCATGACAGAGTAGGCAGGACATCCAGTGGCCTGAACCTACCACATTTTCCCTTCATCACCAGCACACAGTCCTCTAGTGGATTTATTCAGCCAGGCTCTACAGTCGGAGCCGGGGCCGCAGCCTCTCTGGCGCAGCACAGCCTTGCAGGTCTCCAGTCTGTTTTCCTCCCCCAGGTTCTCCCTGAGCACTCTGCCCTCGCCTCCCTGGCCCAGTATGGCTCTGGCGAGGCCTCGCCCTGCTACACGCCTCCAGTCCACAGTCCCAGCATTCAGAGCCCCGTGACGGGAAGGACAGTTCATCACAGTGAGCTCCCCTGCACCGTGAGCTCTCACAGCCCTCTGATCCCCCAGACCTCATGCCCTGCCAGGGTGGCCTGTTCCCCCAAAGAGAGGGCTGAGTCCTCGGTGGATCTCTTTACCCAGGAAATAAAGACTATCTCAGGCTCTCACAGCTCTATACACCAGGAAAGGCCTTTGGCCATGAGCGGCCCCTCAGAGGGGGTGCCAGGGGTGTCGAGCCCCTTCTCCTCCCCTGTGGCTGTCAGTAAACCCTACAGGCCAATCGTGGGTCAAGCCACTCCTGTCAGTCGGACACATTCAGGGTCTGAACCTCAGAACCAGTCCGTTGGTGTTCACTCCTCCCACGCTAGAGCCCCTGCTAAGATGTTAGAGACCGAACACAAACAGTCCAAACTTCCATCCAACTTGTGAGGTTCAGACACACCCTCCTTTAACGCCTGAACAAAAGGGAAATGTTCTCCTCTTTGGCATTGTTTTAAGCACTTTGTCAAATTTTAAAGTAGGAGGGTGTGTTATTCTAATGAGATTGGAAATCGGTGGTTTTGTTTTTAATCAGAGTGAATGGATCGCGGATATCAATGGACAATTATGGATATTTTTTTCTACAGGATATTGCATCTTTGAATATAATAATAAAATCCAAAACCTACTGATGGGTATATATAGCACCTCATGAAAATATCAATTGTTCTATGTATTGTATTATAACCACACTGTGTGATTTGTCATAAGTATTTGTTTAAACGCCATAGTCCTGGCAATTTTGTGTAACCTCTTAGCCACACCCATTTAGTTGGAACTTTGTCCACTGTATCCAGTTATGATTGAAACCAAAAATCGTCCTTTTTTATATCCTTTTCCACCACCGGATGTGTCGTGTGAATGCAAGGGTACCCCACAAGAGATTCGAGGAGAGACAGACTGTGCACTTTGCTCGTTTCAGAGATCACCCAATGTAACGGTTTGATGACGGCATGTCTTCCAAGATGGCGTTTCAGCAATATTGCACACCCAAATGGGTCACACAAATCAGATCACACTCGAAAAAAACTGAAGTAATGAATGTAATGTAATGTTTGTCTGCCTGAGTGGGATTCATTTTTGAATGTGTTGAACTCGAGGGCGATGATGGTTTTTCCGTAGAGTACACTGGAAAGTGTAACCAGTTTAAGAAACAATGCACACATTTCCATTTCGTTCCCCCACAACTGCGTGTGGGGAGGCACACAACCGATGCCAACTCATTTCAGTCTGACAATAACTCCCGTACTGAACATACACCTGAGCCAAGGTTTGTGTGCCATCAGCATAGTATGCAATAATCTGTGTTCTTTTTTATTTATGGGTACTGTGAATCGAAGCACTTGAGTCAATGAGTGAGATTCTGTTTTTAGTTCAAACAGATTAAGACAAGGGAATTAAATGGAATAAAAGCAATTGTGGATAATCAAACATCCTGAAACCAGCAATGCACTAAGACTGATCTGAATGTTTCTTGCAACAGTCAAAGGGCTAAAAGCAGTTACTTGGACACATGGTTAACAAGAAACCCTGATGGGTCATATTGCTGCATATTTACCTCTTTCATTTCACATTATTTGATTGTAAAATTTGACATCTGTTGTTGAACAATTGCTGCTTTGTGATGCTATGCTGAATCAATAAGACGTGTATCACTGACTGCTTTTTTTAAAAACCAGACTCTTAATGCTTCTACTTGTTAATAACTTCATGTGTTTAGATGATACTTCTCTCTCTCTCTCTCTCTCTGGACCTGTGCCCGGCAAGGAACTGTGAGCAGCGAGCCGGTCAGCAGGCCAAACCATCGGAGGATCCTGTCCAGTGGCTTTAGCTGCCTGGTTACTGAACCTGAGATTTGCTGTGACTCTGACCCCCCCGAGGGAAGAGAGATACTATCAGTCACTAGCCAGTCACTGCCAATGGGCTCGATCAATCCCTCATTATTATTCTCCTCCAACAGCGCACCACCACACCACCTGCCAGAGGCATCAGCTCGGATTGAGTGTTACTTTGAGTGCATTCAAGTTAAAGGTGTGTGTGGGAGAGGAAGTGTCAGTCATTCATCTCTTTATATATTTATATCTCATTTTGCTGCCTTTTAACAAATCTGAGGATTCCATTACCTATGTATGTTAGGCATATTTTATTTTAGCTACTGAATTCAATGCAATAAAATAACATATGGTCAATGATGCTTGTCCTAGCTGTTGATTTTCTTTTCTTGATCTGATAAAACGCTGGTGAAGTTTCAGACTTTAAGCCGGATTATGAATTCAGAACTACATGGTGTTGTTGGGTGCCGGCATTCAAAATAGCCAGGATTATAATCTGCCAAATATTTGACTCGTTAATACAAAGATAATTATCTGCCATGTTCCTGGAGTGACAACTGCTGGATTAGTGTGTAAATATAGATATTTAATTCAATGCTGCTGCAAGATTTTATTAAATTAAGATTTTTTTTCTTTAACATGAAGCTGCCAGTTTGAACCAAAGCAGACAATACTTTCCTTTTTCAAATTACAGTTGGCAGACCTGATTTTCCCTGATGTCCTGTAATAACTTCACTAGATGAGCTTTTTTCTTTTTTGAAGGATGCATTATTATATAAAAGTCTGGTGTAATTTTCCATTGGGATAATGCATTTACCTTTTCCAGCCAACACATCAACAGTTTATAATACAGTGGGATTAGAAATGATGTAAGACAACTCACTAGAGCTTTCTGGAGGGATAAGAAATTCTGAAAGAAATAATCATATGACCCAATATAGGTAGAATATCTTCTATGACCATCTAATGGAAATGGCAGGTTTTCATTATCATGAGCAAAGTTTTAATGTTATTTCTTGTGGCTTCTTTTCACTTTTCTACATTTTATTCATTATTTAGTTTCAGCAGTTTTTATTTTAAAGTGTCAATGCACAGAGGAGACAGTTCTGTGATTGGCTTGAATGCTTTGGCGTGAAAGAGCGGACAGCCAGTCACATGATAATCTCTGACAAAAAGCAGCATTATTAAAGAAAATGGTCAAAAAATAAACACTGACTTTTGAAAAATTAAAAACTGCTGGAGTTACATAAAAAAATACCTGCAATAAATGGTAATATTGAATAGAAGCAAAATAATTGCAATGAGCTTAGTTTTAAAAATATATTGAATTATTTCTCAATATTATGGTTATATTTTCTCTCTACTTTTATGCATTTATTTTTGTTGTACTTATTTGTATTCATATTTGTATTTGTTCAATATTCAACTCATAGTGTTTGTAGGGGCTTTTGTTTTGGCCTTCAGTTTGAGCTGACTTGACAGAGACTAAGTGCTGTGGTGTCCAACTGTGATCTCGTTAAAAGTTCATCTGAACCGGCGGTAATTTGTCTAATTTCGTCCAAGGCTGGCACATGCTTTCATTGTCTCCTTTTTCATATTAGATAATTTAACACTTTTTCTTATGACTGATGCTCTTTGAACACTTTTGTACAACTGATTGACCTTGGACATACCGCCATTCAGACTAATTATTTTTTACTTTTGTAGTGTGTATTTCAGATGAGTTAAAATCCTTTGTTAAGTGGTGTCTCCTTTATTTTGTACATTCACTGCACATACAGTACATGTAGTCTGTATTGGGATACCCTGTCGTCGTTTAGAGTTCTAAGAGTTCTTAGCATGGAAAATACTGACTGTTGTCTCAGTTTGGTGTGACAGTAATTATGAGAGGACGACAAATAGAGTTGAACCAAGAATTCCTGTTAATGGATGAAAACACAGTCATGCCAGATCACTTCACAATGACATTTTGTACCAACTATCAGTTCAGCATGAAACACTGGAGAAAACAACAACTGTACATGTTTATGCCTATCCCTGAACCAAAAACCAAGGAAATGACAAAATGTGTACTTGGGTTTACAGTGCATACAGAGGAACACTGACTCCCTCTGTGTTCACCATGCAAACATAGTCGGCACAGGCGTGACAGAAGAATTTCCACTAAAAGGTTTTGAGTTCAGTCTCTGGCAGCAGGATTTATATAATAAATTAAACATGTGAATGACAGGAATCAGGGGGTTGTTGTCTGTTGTCTGTGAACGAAACCATCAAAAGTCCTTTGATGGATCGGCTTGGTTTTGAGTTTCTGTTGTTTATGAAGACTGAAAAGTCCGACAGAGGGAGGAGCCGTGTTACAGGGAAGGTGTGGAGAAGCGGTTACTAATGTCCTTTGATGAAGTTCAAGGCACCAGCACAACTCTCATAGTGTTGGTGTAACCGGAACCAGGACGCCAGCCGGTCACAACAATAGCCACATCGCCAGACTTGAAGAATTTGCGGTGCTTGCCTACGGATAGAGAAAGAAGAGGTGTTAGTAAAAAAAAAAAGGATTTGATTAATTATATATAAAACTTTGTGACTCCTGGCAATGTACACAATTCTTCTGCAGCGCTTCACTTTATTGCTAAAAGTCCTTCTATTTGAGAATAAACGCATAAACACGTACCAAATTCCAGGGCAAAGTTCACACGCAGATCAACATCCTCGGCCCAGACGTCGTTGGCTTGCTTGGTGTAGAGCACTGGGTAGACACCACGGTACAGGTGGGCCTGACGGGCGGTCTGGCCACAGCGGGTCACAGCAATGATGGGAGCACGTGGCCTGTACTTTGACAGCATGTGAGCAGACCTGCAGGTGACATGTACAGATTATTACAAACCTGTAGAAATGTAAATCTATTCAGTCAGTTCAATCATCAATTCAACTTCAACACCGATTCAAAAACAATTGTGCCAAAACTTAGACCGGCATGATCTGATTCTATTGCCACTTTTAAGATGACACTATAAAGCTACACAGGGTTGAGAGGAACAGCAGAGTCGGGAGGTAATTCTCTGTGCAACTCTTTATACATACATGTAGTCTTGTAATCTGTCGCTGATATAGAAATATTACATAAAGCAGCTTTAATTATGCCATTATCTTTAGGAATTCCATCCAGCAGACAGCAGTACATCCTCTGTATCATGTGTTGTGAGGATGAACTCCCCGATGGAGGGGAATGAACATGGAGTTAAAATTAACTTGTAAAATGTCAAGGTTCATATCTCAAAAGGTCATATGTGGAGTACTGACTGTGGGGGCCGTGAAAGTTAGCACACTTCATGCGACCTGAGGACTTGTGTTAGTGAGGGAGCAGAGGCGGAAGAATAGAGAGATATTAGAATTCAGTTTCTTTGCCAACAGTGGACACTGTGGATAATATGACTCAGAGCTTTACAGAGGAGATTTACAGGATGGACTTATTGGAATCTCACCTGCCAGTCTTGGTGAGCACGATGATGGCGCTGGCGCAGCACTTGAAGGAAGCCTCGACGGCACCAATGGCAACACTCTCTGTGGGGTCGCGGGTCAGGTGAGAGGTGCGACGAAGCTCCTCGAACATCTGCCTGTGGAACATGGCTGCCTCGGCCTCACGGGCAATCTGAACATATGACAACAAAAATAAAGAAAACTTACTACAGTTGTGCCCGGCTACCAGCCTGCGTTAACTACAGGAGTTAGTCTGTATTTCAAAGGGCAAAGCAAAGGGGGCAGTTATGTTCAATGCAAAGGTCTTCATACCTGAAAGCACACTGAGACATGAGGCTAAAAAACAGCGGCAGCCATGATGTCCAGGGACTGTCGCTGTGCACTGCAGATCCTCAGACACATGCTATTTGAGTAACATGATCACACAGTTAAGGCACAATGCAAGACGACAAGAAGAGATGGTAGCAGATGGACGGAGGGACAGATGGGTGTGACAAGGATACACAAAGCAAGTTGAACAAATACTAGAGGCTGTTTGTTAGTGAAGCTGATACCAGTGATGTGCTCACAATGTTAAAGCTGCTTTTCTGCTGCTTGCTTTTCTACATGATTTAGAAAATATAACTTACACCACAAAGATTTGAGAACATTATCTTCACTAGAAACATTCCCTTTCTTTCTGGACTGTTTGTTTTTCCATTTTAAAGTTAATTTCTATCAAAGTGTTGGTTACTTGACACATTGATAATCACCCAACTGGGGATGCACCACTATATAACTTGTGGTTAGTTGATGGTTATAAATGATCAAATAGTTTTGGATTGCTGGACACACCTCAATGCACTGCTACAGGATGGATCATTGTGTATTTTTCGTGGTCAAAACATGATCAAAATAGACCGATATGACAATTACAATGAAATACTAAGCCTATGTATATTAAGTCCTGTCAAAGATTAACAGTGCAAAGTTTCCAGCGCCAATGTGTTGCTTGATCATGTCAATTTGGTAGCTTTTGTCATTAAAAACCACTGGCACAATTTTCACAGAACAACAAAATGATAATTTAACATTGCTATGGAAGACGCCTATATTGTGCACACATACACTGAACACTATACAACAGTTAAGCTAAGGAGAGGGATCAGTCAGGGGGCTCTTACCTTGTGCTGTGTCTGCACAGCCTCCAGGGGGTAGTCTCCCTTGGCGGTCTCACCACTCAGCATGATGCAGTCGTTGCCGTCCAGCACGGCGTTGGCGACATCATTGGCCTCAGCGCGAGTAGGGCGAGGTTTTTTGGTCATGCTCTCCAGCATCTGAGGAGAAGAAAAACTCTCTGACACAGTTTCCTTTTTGAAATATTTTCCACAAAAGAGTCGTCCTGCTGATCCCACTGACCTGGGTGGCACAGATGATGGGCTTGCCGATCCTGTTGCACCTGCCAGTCATCATCTTCTGGGCGATGAAGACCTTCTCTGTTGGGATTTCAATGCCCAGGTCTCCACGGGCAACCATGATGCCATCACTGGCCTCCAGGATCTCATCAAACCTATCCAACAAAAACAAATCTGTTTAACAGCTCTCCAAAGATTCAGATCTGCGTAGAATCAAGTCTGTGAATCCACCAACCTGCGCACACCCTCGTGGTTCTCCAGCTTGCTGATGATCTTGATGTCCTTGCCCTTCTCGCCCAGCACTTTCCTGACAGCTTGAACGTCAGCAGCCTTACGGATAAAGGAGGCAAAGACCATGTCGACACCCTGCTCCACACCAAACTGCAGGTCCTGAATGTCCTTCTCAGACACAGCAGGCAGGTCTACAGCAGCTCCGGGCAGGTTGACGCCCTTCTTGCTACCCAGCGTACCACCATTCTCGATGTCGCACATCAGGTAGTCGTTGCCTTAGGACACACAGAATGAAGAGAAATGTATCTTCAACCAGTAAGCAGTAAGATGAAAGCAAAATCTGCACGACAGACAGGGAAGAGGAGCTGAACAGATGATTGTGTGTGTGCTTACCAATTTCTTTAACCTTGAGGGAAATCAGACCGTCATCAATGTAGATGTGGCTTCCAGTCTGCACGACCTTGGTGATGTTCTTGTAGTCGAGCCACAAAACTTTCTCATCACATTTGTCCATGTACTGGTTATCTAAAGTGAGCTTGATGGTTTCACCCTTCTTGAGCTCAACCTCAGCAGTGCCACTCTAAACACGACCAGGGGAAAGAGAGAGCTTGTTCATTCTCAGGACGAAAATCTATTCCTGAAACCTTCATACAAATATCTATGCAATAAAGCAAAAATGGCCTGATTAGAGCCTTGGACATTTGGCCAGAACTCACGCCCTTGATGAGTCCGGTCCTGATTTCTGGCCCCTTGGTGTCCAGAGCGATGGCCACTGGTCTGTATTCGACAGATCCTGGCCCGAAGCTCTCAGTAGCATCACGGACATTCTTGATGGTCTCAGCATGATACTGTATGAGGTGGGGTGTTAAACATATGTTAGCACACTGAAAACATCGTAGCATAAAAGGTGAAAGCATTTGCATTTGAATTACACTGGTTAATTCTTATCAAGTCATATTTTATTTAGGTGGAGAAAACATTATCTCTAAATGTGTTAAATCCTTAAAAAGCTAAATGAAGCTGGTACAACAACAGGTGGGAAAACTTGGTTGTGCTGTCATACAGACAGCATGGCACTAGTTACATAGCTGCATGTAATAAATTGTGAATGACAGCTGTAACACATTTTTAGCTCATGACATTGTCCATCTTTGACTGTACTTAAATAGCTGCTCACACACTACCTGGCACTGCATGAATAGTTTCCCTTAAAGCAGGGAGTTTGACAAGTTGAACAAAAAAAACAAATACTACTAATTTCCTATGGCTGTCAGTCTGCAGCTACGGGTCGATGAAATGCATACAACATGCAAAAACGCAGAACAACAAATTCAAAGACTAATCTGCACAATTTCCACTTTCACTTCCACTTTCCTCAGTCAATAATGAACGCCTCAGTGTGGTCTCACCACATGCCTGCTTGTCGTTCTGTTGCTCAGAGGCTGACACTCAGAAAGGACCTATTTATAGCTGTACCGACAGCTGACACACCAATAAGACAGAGGTCAAATCTATTTTGCCCTTCTCATAACAAATCATATATCCACTTTGTTGTGATTTTCTGGAGTTGTGATCATCAATTTTCTTATTTTTTCCTGCTAAAACTCTGACTACATTTTGCATTTTTTTTTTTTTGGTTAGTAGTGCCAATCAGTAACACTGCTGAACTCAAAAGCCACTCTGAGAGTTGAGTTACACAGCAAAAAAAGCACTGCTGTTAACCTTTGAAGATCCAAATATCAACTGTGGGCGTTCATACTACAGCTGATGATAGAACTGATGCTTCATGCACTCAGGTGACAGTGACAAAGGTGAAGAGGGATGACTTTTAAAGGTGAGGGGTCAGCAGTATAAGGTCGGCCAAAGAGCTGGCTGAGATGCAGTTGGGCCGCCAAATCACAAGCTAGAACACAGACCCAGTGTTGAGGGGGCAAGTATGAGCTCATAGCTCACATTACAGGTTAGCCACAGAGAGTTACCAGGCCTCAAGAGTAATGTCACCCTGACGTTTGCAGCTGTAAAGGGCAAATCCTGACTGAATCACTTGCAGAGGGTAAAGAAACTACTACTGTGCCGCTCTGTCAGGGTTCAAACTCTCAAACATGTTGCAAACACTCGAAACAATGTTTTGGCTTTGAGAGCCGCTGGTCTTGTTTGTGTAGTGCAACAAGATGAAAAGTTTAAGTGAAGATTTGGAGACGCAAAAAGGGGAAAAAAAATAATTTGCTGTATTTGGAGAATGTTTCCCATCCCTGACTTACTTCGTGGGTGCCATGAGAGAAGTTCATTCTTGCAATGTTCATCCCAGACTTGATCATTTCCTTGGACATGTCCACAGATCGGGAGGCAGGTCCTACATTGAGACAGGTGATTATTTAGAGAAACACTGAGCCAAATATGAAGTCAACAGGGTCATGTGGCTGTTTTAAATGTAGATAAAAGAGATAATCTTTGAATGGAGTGAGTGGCAAGAGATGAATTTACAGTGTTTGTTAATGAGTCTAACCGATTGTGCAGACAATGCCGGTGTTGCGAGACACAGCAGGTTCGGAGTCAATGTCCAGCAGGCACATGTGCTCAATGAACGTGTCCGCCATGGCAGCATGCATCTGCTGCGTGTGGATGATGGAAGCGCCTTTATCCTTTGACTGCGACATGACTGGATCTGTGTCTGCAGGAAAAGTCCTGTGGAGACAGAAAAGGAAACAAGTTTGATGATCAATGAGTACCTGACAACTCCACCTCTGACAGGTATCATCGGTCATACGGGGGAGTTTTTTTTCATGGGCCACAGACAGAAGTCAGTCCAGGTAAAGACACTTAAAATCAAGAGCTTATAATAGAAGCTACAAATTATCACATAAAAGAGTGTCTGTGAAGATTCTGAGTCATCCAGATCATAGTTATTCCTTAGTTAGGCTTCTTCAGTTCTGGCAGAACTGAAGAAGCCTCTTGGATGGGAGGCGAAACGTCTTCAAGTACCTTCAACAAGTCCAGTTGACTTTTGCTCAACTCCTAAGGAATCACATAAAAGAAAGCATGTATATATTTAAAAACTATAGAAACTAAAGCAGAAACTATACTAAGATTCTGTCAGTTACCTGAATGGTAAAGTACAAAGTAAGGAGTGACCTCTCTGTAGGTTGATTTTTAGTCTCTGCCAGTGGAGAGTGCCTGTACAAGCTGAGCGAACAGCCGGTGCAAAAAGCAACAACGACGACAACGTATGTGCCTGCCTGACTGCACTCTCCCACATTCCAGTGGGAGTTCATGTGCTGCTGAAGAGGAGGAGCTGGTCACTATCAACAGAGTCTAAAGGCAATTCACACACACAAAGGACAACTAATGGAAAACATTATTTATGCTTCCTGAAGTGCAATGCTCATTGAGCAGCAGTAGCAGGCTACAGAGGCAGAGTTATCAGGTATCAGCTTACACTTGGCAACAATAAAGGTATTCAGCATGCATGACAAACGTGTGTTGTCAGTCAGTGCATGGAAACATGGTGTGTGTGTGTGTGTGTGTGTGTGTGTGTACTGGGACACGATATCTGCCTATGGCATTCACCGAAAATAACATGGCCAGCCGAGAGTATTTATGGACTGAACTAACTAATACTATACTATTACATAACTACGTGATATAAAACACAGTGAATATATATGTATATATGTGTGTGTGTGTGTGTGTGTATATATATATATATATATATATATAAATACAAAAAATTGCAGGATTTTACATATTATAACAAAAGCTCATTTTAATTCATGTAACTGCTGATTACTAAACATTGATTACTATGTAATTGTTTACAGAGTAACAGTTCATACATTAGGCTGCTACTTACTTCATTAAGTCTTTATTTCATTAATGATTGTTTTGCCTACCCAGTTATCAGCTACTGAGGACAACTACAACAAACTTTCTTAAACCCAAAGAGGGAAATGCAACATTACAGTAACATGAGAATCAGAGCAGATATGTAATATCAGAACAGCATACCGATAAACAGATGAAAATATATACATTTCAGGAATAAATCAAAGTTAGAGAGCTGCATGTACAGTGTGCATAAATGAACTGTATGATCAAAAACAAAAGTGCGATTCAGTTATTTCAGATCAATGTGGCATTAAAGTAGTCTGTATTTGTGTATATGATATATATTACATATATAAAGACTATACAAACGGATTGTGATCATGCATAACACTTTAGATATAACATATATAAGTGAAAGATTTAAGAAGAAAAAGTTTGATTAGTGATAAACTTTCTTTTTTACTTGTTTAAAGCATGATGGGAAATGATAAATTGATTTTTAATATTCAATCAAATCTATCAATAACCCTTCCTTCCTCAGTCTGTCTCAGTTATTTGGGTCTTCTTGCTGTTACTCACCTACTGGGTGAACTTCGCTGGGACCAACGAGCCTCAGCTGGAGCCGTTGGTTTTATCCCCCCTCTCCCCGACCGGGACTACTTTCCTGTGTGACGCGAAATGTAGGGCGTGACAGTTAAGGCGAGATTCACCGCTTGGACGGCGAGTTGAAAGTATATTTTTCACACGGAAGGAGCTCACTGCAGGTAAATGTCAAATGCAGTGTGGAATGTCCTGTTAAAGTCACAGGAGTTGGAGAAATATTGAGGGAGGATACAGCGCAGGTGCGAGTGTTGTTCGGCCATTGACGGAGCTGTCCGCCAATATTCAGACATGAGCCAAGTCACTAAAATCTGAAGCACCTCAGATTAAGATCAGCAGGAGACCTTTCATCTGTAATCCACACTGCTGATTTACTGCTTTTAAAACAAATCTTATAACGATCATTATGGTTATTAATATGGTTTTATTCTCTTTTGCTTTGCCTTATTTATCTCAGGAACCAAGGAGTTGCTACATTGGCAATAAAGATGTGCTCAAAAGAGAAGCTTACAATTACAATACAAAAAGCTATACAATTTTAAGTGATATTATATTTATATTATTTGGGCTTCTTATGAGGATCATCTTTCATTTCATATGCTGACCTCTGAACTCTGAAATCTTGTTAATTTGTCAGGATCACACACTGTTTCAGATACATATCTGGTTGCAACTATGACATGATTTTTGTTTCCTTTAATTTCCCTCACATGCATTCACCTATTTTTTAATATATGTTCTATTTCTGTTCATTTGGACATCTCCCCCTTCCTTTCGTGGTTATAATATGCTCTACATTTTGAAGCAGGTAAATCATCTCCTTATTGCACATGTTAAACCTCATGTCACGCCATTGGACAGGCAGGGCTGCATAATTTTAGGTTGTTTCATGGGCTCCACGGGGGTGTGTGTGTGTGTGTGTGTGTGTGTGTGCGTGTGTGTGTGTGTGTGTGGGGGGGATCATCTGCCCTCCTACAGCATGATACTGTCCAAATGCATTAGTGCAGAGTTTAATATACAGTAATAGATTTCCAGAATGAGAGGGAAGGCAACACCAAGCTCCAAATGACATGTAAAGGAAGATATGATAGATGATCAGTTGAAAGAAATGGCAGATGCTCGCAGAGATGCAAACTTAATATCAGCCTGCTGACATATTATACAGATGCAGAAATGCATGCATTCCACTCAGTGAGGTGAACTAACACATGACACTTTAACCAAAAATAGACATGAAACACAGCGTTATATGGTAGTCTCCCGCTGTCAGCCATGTTATGGTATATGTATAGTAGAGGCGTGCTGGGGTGTCGAACATACTGTACTACACAATAAAACTGGATCCACCCAAGGCCCATGCTCAACATGTATTAGCACTCTCCTCAATGTTATTTAATACAATCAAAATGTGCTGTCTTAGCCCTGCTCAGTAATGCAATCATATTTATCTACTGACAGGTGTAATCCATTTTCAGGTGCATTATTTTTAGGTTCCTCAAGTTTTAGCAGCCATGTCTATGCAAATGACATAATATTTAGACATTGTAAAAATATTTGTCACTAGGCCCCTTGTAGCTATAAAATGGATAGGAAAGCTTGAGTTTGCTCATGTTCTCGATTTGCTGACAACTAATGGACTAATGAGCTGACAAATGTTTAAGTGTTAAGTATAAAAAAACCAACCTTGGCCAGAAACATGTGGTGAGCCCCGAGTTTTAAAACAACAAGCTTATTAAAACATGAATGTCTCTAAATGTTTATGCCCTACATAGCTGTTTGGTGAGGTAAAAATAAATAACTTGCACAGTATGAGCTATGTGGCATTTATTAGTCCTAAATATTCTTGTTACATGTGGATCCTGCGATCCTTTAGGACGTAGAAATCTGACTCCAAACTGAAATTCACCCACCTCCCATCCATGTAAGGATAAATATATAACCTTTATATGTGAAAGATGGTTTTGAAGCTAGTGGGGCCACTGGCTGCAGGGAAATGGCCACAGCATGGGTGGAAATTATGGGGGGGTCTGGGAAAACATGACTTGTCCCCCTCTATTAAGCATCAATACATCATTTTTGATACTTTGATAGCATTCTTTGAAAACGCTTTTTTTGAAAAACCTTTTTAATTTTCAAAGGATTTTGCAACCCAACCCGCCCCCCAGATATGGCTCACAGTGGTTTGGTCCAGAGCTTACCATCCACACCATGAACTGTCTGATCCTCATACATCATTAGCCGTCAGAGTCTGTGAAGGGGAGAGGCTCTGAAAGTGTGCCAGTGGTGGCTGGCTGCCAGTAAGTAATAATTCTGATGGGGTGGATTTAAAACAAAGTATGTGTCAAACATCTTGTGCCATGTGAAGCTGAGAAGAGTTTTAGCAGTTTTAAGGGTGGCTGGGGCTTAGGGTGTTGAGCCAATGAGAGGGCTGGTGGTTTGATCCCCTCCTTCTCCTGATGAAATGTCTCTGAGCCCCAAACTGCTCTTGATGTTCAGTCCAACGCATTGGTGTGTGAGAGAATGGCTGAATGAGCGGTAAAACCCTTGCAAAGCACTTTTTGCTATTATATTATAATGATAACAGTCATAAAACCCTTGGTGTCCCCTTCAGGAATTGGTCTTGAGATTTTTTATCAATGTTGTGAAATCAACTGTGAAATGAAATATCCACCACTGGCCTGCAGTATTGACTTCCAGTTTAAAGACAGGTTAAAGGCTACAATTACAACAATAAATTATTCTTTTAAAATGACACCCAATGAAAAGGCCTCACCTCTCAGATCACCTGCTCCAGCGGCACGTGCTCAGTTTTTAAACATTCACAACACGCGTACTTAGTCTGCTTCACTTCTTAGTATACTGGTCTTGGACACTATTCTCCCATGATGCATTGCACAAAGGAAAAGTTGGTGTTACTCACAGTTGCAAAACATTAAAACAAATGATGTTTGGAAAATAAGCTTTGTTAACAGTATCAAATATGGAGGAATCATTGTGTTGTCAGTGACATTTCAAAGTCACAGATTGAGAGTATTTAGTACACTGTATAGAACATGTACATGTATTAGTACAGAGTATGAACTGGGACACACTGTCTGTCTGCAGGTATTTCTCCCAATTCTGTTCTATTGGTATGAAAGCTTCGGAAACAATATTGCCAAACCATCAAAAAATGATATAAAATATAAAGAAAAATATAATTTGTGTGCGTGTGTGTGTGTGTGTGTGTCCAGGTCATTCACTGTCCCTCTGGTTGTAGCATGTTGATACATATTGGCCGGTGAGATCTGCCCTGTTTCCTCCTCCTAGAAGTATTTTTAATTATGAGAGCTCATTCAGCTCTTTGAAATCAGAAATTACAGATGTGAATTTCAAGTTCCTTGTTTTGTTGAATATTGCATGAATATTACATGTTAGAAGAAATTGTAAATTTCCCCGTCGTGGAACTGATAAAGGAATATCTTATTTTATCTTAAATACATTGTCAAAATCTGTCTGCTTTCTATCTCGGACAGTAGAGAGATATTCTGCCAGTTCATGATCTCTGATTGGGGCCAGATAACGTTCTGATCAACTTTGGCCTTTAGTTTCTTCTTTTCAATGCTTTATAATTTGGTTTATTCTGATTGGTGGTTGAAAAACAGTGTTTTTGTGAGACCGGTGAGTCTGTGGGGGTGCAGTGAAAGAGAAGAGAGGCTCTCTCTCTCTCTCTCTCTCTCTCTCTCTCTCTCTCAACAACAGCTCTCTCTTGTGGACAGCTGGTTGAAGTGTCATAAGCTTGTTTTCCACAGAAAATCTGCTTGCAGTTTCAATTAGATAATTAATTTCCAACTTGTATTTTTATACAGTTTACTCCCTGACAGTTCTCAATGTTGAACGTTCGGCGTCTACACAGATGCAGCAGATAATATATAGAGCTGGTTGCCATGGAAATCTAATCCCTGTGTCTCTCACTGTGAACCTGTTGCTCATTTATCTTGTGGGTCTGACAGATAAGGCCTGGAAGTTATGATATAACAGTAGGTGTGTAAAATAAGAAGGGGGTGGATAGGACAACACAAAAACTGCACAATACAATACACTATAAATCAATTTCCCTGCAACAAATACTCGCTTTGTGAGGCTCATAATGTTGCTCACCGTGTCCGAGACACGTTGAGTCACCTCAGCTGAAATTTCAGTTACTTTGTATTTGATTGCTTCATATTCTTACTGTTCTTGCACAGCCTTCAGAATGGCAGCATACAGTACAGGTGTTCATGATATTGTGCCCACCCACTATAAATAAACACAGTCACATAACAAGCGCCCTCTCATGTCTAAGTGGATTACTCTGAGAAAAGCACTTGTTGAGAAAAGACTTGCAGACAGATGTATGTCCTAGAAGTGTCTAATCTGGCCAGACTGCAGAGCAGCAGGCGACTGCTAACAAGGGTAACTGCCGATTAAGGTCAGACTGCAGCACAGCAGGCAGACGGGAAGACTAATAAATGCCAAACATCACCTGTATCACCATCCTTCAACTCTGCCACCAGGGGTCTTTGCTCTCATCGCAGTCTTAAATCTGATTCATGAGCCTGACTTTTCAAGAGTCTGGATTACAGTATGATACATGGGTTTGCTTTGTTTTTCTTCTCTTTCACTAAGGAATATATGCACCGTGGAAAGGGAAGCACTTATATTACACAAATAGGACAGAGATACTGTGAGAGTGCATAAAAGCCCCGGAGCTGCAGGTCTTGTCCTCAGCCTGTCGTCTGTCTGGACCAGGTTCAGCTGATCAGGCTGTCTGTATCTGCAGCCAATCATGTGACACTGAAGTCAGAGAGTGAACATGTGGGACTTCCTGCTGTTCAAAACCAGAGGGGGAGAGGACAGCCAAACACTGACAGCCAGCCGAGCCAACAAACAGGAATATTCAGTGTTTTTATTGTTTCGGGGTCACATGTGGACTTGAGGTTTTATCTTTTGCTGATCTTTTTATGTCATTGCATTGCTTGTTCAATGGTAATATGTGGAAACTCCAAGTTTTTCCTCAGGAGGGAAAGGTAAGCGCACATTATTACCAATCATTTTCAAAAATGTGGCTGAAGCTAGTGAGATAAAAGCAGGCTAATAAAAATACTCTTGGTAATGATGATGTTGTTTAAGTTAGGAAGAAAATACTGATAGTAATATGTTCATATATTTATATTGTTAGGGTAGCTGAACTAATTAAAGTCAAACATGTTTTTCCAGCACAGTGTTTAATTTTGTCTGTTACAGTGCAGTGAACAAATTGATGATTACTGCTGAAGATGTTCCAACGAACTGAACACATGGTGAGTCTATAAGTCCCCATCTCCCCCCTCCTGTTCATATTGTATAATACATTTTACACAGAGTGGGCATGTTTGCAGGGTAGTAAGCCGTTTGCATTGAGAGGCAAATAAACACTCCTATATATACTCTTATATGTATTACTCAGTAACTCCTATATATATTACACTGTATGCCCTGTACTTAAATGTTTATTGTCTGGATATATTTTATGACCTGCAAATGTGTGGAGATCAGCAACAGTCTGAGCAGCATTCTTAGCTCACTTTGCTCGGGTGGACTGAAGGTACAAATTAGCTGTGTAAATAAGAGGATCTCTCAATTCCCATTAACCTGACAGGAGACTGAGTGCCAGCAGTGGACAGACAGCCCGACTGAGGAGGACAGTGACACAGACGAGATCCTGTGGGGAATCCATGTAAGCATTACTCTGTAGTGGTCTGAATATTATTTTAGCACAATCTCAAGTTCACATCACACACTTGAGCGATGGCTTCCTTTGGTTTGCATAGCTTAGAGTTTATATGAGGACTTGATGGGTTATAACACTGTAACGTAGCTGTAACCAGATATAAGGACATTTTAATTGAAGTGTTCATTAATTTATTTGCTCAAAATTATAATGCTTCCTTTGAAGCAGATAAATGATTAATTACACACCATAACATACTTATTAACTGTGATTATGAACAAATCCTTACTGCGTGTTATAAAACATTTATCAAACATGTATTGATTATTCACAAGCAGGTTTATAACTTACATGTTGAGCTGAGAAATAACTTGAAATAATTTGAAAATTCTTAGCTCAAGGCCCCCTCACTAGCTTTCTTTATTGACTTTGAGCTGCATCTTGCAACCTTAATTTGTAAGTGAAGTTTATGAGAGTAAAGATGTATCAATAAATTTAAAAATACATTAATAAACACTTCCTAATGTCCTAATCCTAATATCCTAATATCTGCTAACATCTACAGTATAGTGTGCTGTAAAACCATTAATCAAGTGTTTATTTGTTTACACATTTGTACTTTTGTATTTTGTTTGCTTATAAATTTCTATATTTGTCTATATGGGTGTTCACTACTTCCTATAAATGCTAAATAGAAGGTCTTTTAGATGAAGTGTCGGCCACATTTTAAATCTTAAGACACTCCTTGTCATGATGGGAATACTAACATTCTTCTCAGACACTGTTGTAAAAACCTGTCAGTGGTTTTATCCCTCGGCCCCCTGTGGTGCTGAGCTGTTTGGTACCATAAGGTAAGTGTGTTAGTGTTTGTCTCGGCAGGAGAGCTGTGCCACTGACCTGTATCACCACCCCCAGCTGGACATAGACATCGAGGCAGTCAGGACTTTGTATTCAGACTCTGCAGTCTCCATCAGGTCAAACATCTTTTCTTATTCATGACCTTAAAACGAGAGGAAATCTGCTGCTTTAATGCATCACATGTTCACTTGCTCTTCTTCTGCTACAGGGAGTACGTGTCAATTGATGACGTGGATGTTGACTTAAACATAAATGCCAAGCTTTTGGATGTAAGTTGAATTTATAATAGACTGAATTAAACATGCATCCAGTGCATTGGCATGTTTGCTGTCACAGCATCTTGTTCTGATTATTCTGATCAAACTGTTCAACATCCACAGGAGGAAGTGGCCAAGGCCTGGAGGATTAATCCAGCAGAGCCTATCGTTATCCGTCTGCACTTTTCTCGGTCTCAGTATCTGGACGGACCTGGTGAGCATCAACAACAATTGAGCTTAAATTTAAAATAATTATTAGTCATGTGACACCTGATTAGATGATGTTTCTCACCACAGCACCTTCGGTTGAAGTCTTTCAACCATCCAACAAAGATAATTTCAGCTTTGGGAAACAACTACAGAAGTGAGTGTTCATACTATGTTTTATGGCAGCGACAATCAGATTTCTTAATGTATTATAACAGGTGTCACTTCAAACTTTATAGTTTAAACATGGATTAGGATTTGAAGCCCTTTGTCCGTTGTCCATAACACATCTACTGACTATTTCACCAACTTTTAATGTCTGGTCTCCAGTGTTCTCACAGTCTTCATATCTTGGGGGTGGAAACACCTGACCAATGAGAACATCATAGTCCGACAGAAGAGCAGACAAAGCTGGTTCAGGCCAAGTGGAACCATCAAGAAATTTCGTGCAAGGCTTAACATCTGGCTCCCACAATCAAAGTATGTGACAATTTGATTAATTCAGCAGTTTTATTGCAGATTCAATCTGTTTTCGAGCCTCTATTAACTGCTTCTACGCTCACGTGAGCAGGTCCAATGAGCTCCAGGAATCTAGTGTGAGAAGAAGGATTACTTTACCAGCGATTAAACTGAACCGTTTCACAAATCATACAACTGCCTACACCATCAAGAATCCCACAGGAGAGCTCTTCACCTACACGCCCAGTGGAAAAGTGAGGACTATCTTATAGCTGCGCCTGTGTTTACAACAATCTTTCCAGGTATTCTCTCTTCTTTTACTTAATAAGTCTGTAAGTGTTTAATAATTGTGTTTGTGTCCCTTCTTCTACAGAGAGTAGTGGTGTCAGCGGTCAAGTCATCAGCACAGCTCAGTACCAAACAGCTGATAGAGCTGCTTTTCTCCTCCCAGGCCATCAGGCACTGTAAGACCACGCCAGGTCTGCAGCATGGCTTCTTGGTACAGGTAAAACATAACAAATCAAGTAGCCTACTAATCTATTTGGTTAGAAAGGGGATTTAAAGAGTCTCATAATCCAGCTCAAGCCGACAGCTAGTGGTGACCGCATGCTCTTTCTACATCTTGTGCAGCAGCGATTTAATGTGACGCTATAGTGCAATGCTAGTACTTCTGTTGGTGTTACATTAAAAAAGTAGAGTAGAAAAACATCTGAAATTTGAAGTGTCATTTTCAGTGCACAGACCTGAACATGGACAAAAGGAAACTAATAATGATGCTACAGCAATAAAACAACCATTCTTTGCCATAATGTAAATTGTGTTTAACAGCAAAATGGCATATCCCAACAATTAAAATTTCAGTTTCAGTAGTTTCATTACCTATAAATATAAAAAGGTTAAGGTGGCATACAAGCAAACTTTAAAATGTTTGTCATTGTGCACACAGATAATGAGGTATGCTGAGCAGAGAATCCCCACACTGAATGAATACTGTGTGGTCTGTGATGAGCGGCATGTGTTTCAGAACAGCCCTACATTAAAGGTACCCTCCTACAAAGAAATTAATCCTTGGTTTAGTGGCTAATCCACCAAAGCAAGGCCAAAAGTACAGTTAGCTGTTAAAATATTGTCACTATTCTGCTTTGTGTGTGTTTCTAGCCAGCAGTTTGCACCAGGGAGCTGTGTGTGTTTTCCTTCCATACGTTGGGGGTGATGTCTGGAGCTACAGAGGAGGTTGCCACCGGTGCAGAGGTTGGCAGCATACATATACTTTTTTAAGGTTGTCTGGATGATCATAATATGAGATTACTGTATCGCAGTAATGTCTGTTCTACAGGTGGTTGACCTGCTGGTGGCCATGTGCAGAGCTGCCCTCCAGTCTTCACGAAAGAGCATCATATTTGAACCGTACCCTTCTGTTGTTGATCCGTGCAACCCCAAAACCCTGGCCTTTAGTCCCAAGGTATCACCTGAACTAAGCAAATTTACTACTGACTTGATTTGTAATGTAATTTTTATTTCTAATCTGAAGCAATCGTGTCTTGTTTTTGTTGTGGCAGAAAAAAAGCTATGACAGGCTGCAAAAAGCTCTGGACAGTGTCTTGTTAATCAGGAGGATGGCACAGGTGACTTATCCTAAAATAAATCCTACATTCATGACACCATTTTCAAGGTTCTGAAAGCTGGTGAATGTTTCATTGACAGCTTCATTAATATTTGATGGGTGAAACCGTCTTTTATCATACCCAGGGTCCTTATTCTGAAATAAAGAAGCAGATGGACAAGATAGACCCTCTCGCTTATCCCTTACTCCAGTGGTGAGTGACACAATCTAATCAGGCACTTTTATTCTCTTTCATAATCTTGATATGTTATCAAATCCAAATGCTTCTTAGATTCATACCCAGCTGTGTGTTTGTATGTTTGACAACAGGATTTTAGCAAGCAACAGATCACACATTGTCAAGCTTCCGCTGAACAGGGTATGATAGAGTAGTTCACAGTTCGAGTCTGATGTCTTCACACAGTAGCTTGTTTAACAGCAGTTGTAGTTCATAATTGTCAGAGAAATATTAGATTATATACTGTGTTTTACACTTGATATCATTTTAATCTGTTCTTGCGCTCTATTGTTTATCACATAGCAACTTAAGTTCATGCACACGCCCCACCAGTTCCTGTTGATCAGCAGCCCTCCATCCAAAGAGGCTCGTTTTCAAATGGCCAAGAAACTTTATGGCAGCACCTTTGCTTTCCAGTGAGTAGAATCAAAACTGTGCCAGAAATATAACACATCCATATCAACATTATGTACGGATTATGATCCCTGCTTCATTCACCTGGACTCTTATTTTCTCTTCTTCCAGTGGTTCGCACATTGAAAACTGGCACTCTATTTTGAGAAACGGACTGATTAATGCCTCTTATACAAAATTACAGGTAGAGTATAAAATAACAAGGTTTTGTATCCTTTGAGCCAAATTGATATAAGCCTTTAAATCACAACTCAGTTTGGAGTTTATGTTTTGTCAGACTTAGATGAAACATAAAGTTAGACCTATAATAGCTAAATTAGCTATTATATAATCTCACATTTTCAGCTTCATGGAGCTGCATATGGGAAAGGCATTTATCTGAGTCCTATCTCAAGCATATCATTTGGATATTCTGGTATGAACGCACACTGTATATTTCTTTTGTAAAATGCTGCATTAGTAATGACCTTTTTATACAAACATTACCATTTTTTAGTGACGCTTACTTGCATGCTTTTGAAACACATCCTCTCTCTTTGTTCAGAAATGGGTAAAGGACACCACCAAATGCCCACCAAAGAAGAATTAATAAAGAAATACAACCAAATAAACAAAATCAAACAGGTAGGTTAACATTCATACAGGTTGGTCTTCTCTTGTTTTTTGTATCTCATGCTGTATTTCATATTTGTACCAGGAAGAGCCGAGGGAAGCCAGGTTTATACAAAACAGGAACCTAAACTGCATCGCTCTCTGTGAAGGTAAATTTTTAAATCTTACAAAGAGTCTTGCTTTGATAATTCAAGGAATGATTCTGAGACATCTTTTTATGAAAGTTGTCCGCATGTCCTGACAGTCATTACTTCAAAGGACCTTCAGAAACATGGGAACATTTGGGTTTGCCCGACAGCCGACCATGTGTGCACACGTTTCCTCTTTGTGTGAGTAACATGAAGGAGCAGAGATAAAGCATTTTTCAGACTGTATTCCTGATTTCTATAACTTTCTTCTGTTTTTCTGTCTCAGGTATGAGAACGGCCAAGTGGGAGATGTCCACATCAACACTCAGGATGCCAGGGTCCACAGGGAAATTTTGCAAGTAATTGCTTCAAAGCCATGCTGAGAAAATAACACACACACACACACACACACACATTTCTTAACGATGACAGTAGATCTTATATAAAAAAAAACATTGAGGAAAAATACGTCTTAGTTTTTCCTGCCGATAAACACATTTTGGAATTTATTTGTTTGGCAAATGAACATAGAACGAATGAATTGTATTGAGTGAAATATGTCGACTCAAAGGAAGGAAAGTCTCAAACCTGAGGAAGACTCTCTGCTTTCTACTGCCAACTATAGCATTACATGGATTAAACTAGTTTGTGTGTATTGCACCTGTACAAGCTTTTTTGCCTTATATCTTAATTTGCAGTCTGGTGCAATATGAATCTGTGTTTACCACCAGTGTCATACCTCTGTACTGTAAGCAGATATTTTGTACATTTTTATAACTGCACATTTTTAAAATAAATGTTTACAATATTTGTTTGACCACAGCTGGAAGGTTCTCTTTCTCATTTGTGTAATACGTGTGTTGTACCACAAGATGGAAGTGTTATCTATAACAAATACTCCAAGGGCTTTTTCACAGGGGCAATAAAACCTTGTAATTATTATGTTGTGACAGATACAATTCTACATGTCTGTGAGTTGAGACTTTTGCAGGTGTTTAAATTAGATAGCGTAATAAGCATTCAGACTTGGGTGAGAACATGAACTGGACCACTGCATAACACACCAGATGTGTTATCATGCGCTCTATCCTAAAAAAGAAGGAACTGGGAGCTTTCATGGCACACAAAGGGACTCCAGCGAAACACAGCCTTTGTCCAAATTCTCATGATGGGTATTAGATTCACAAATTTTACCAATATTTGTCGCCACAAAGTGATTCCCCTGGTAACCAATCGTAATTTGCTCTGAACTATATTGACACCACTGAGAACCACATCTTTGTGTTCGTTGTTCGAATCAGTGAATATCATGGGGTGCTGCCATCCTGTGAGGCAGAAATGCACCATTATAACAGTGTACTGGTTCCACATGAGGCCCACAGCTGCCTCCTGATCTCCTCCCTCGGCTTAGCTCCTTTAAAGAAAGCTGTTTGCATCTGGATACAAATATTTTACAAGTTTGCGTTTTATGCAAGTTCGGTGTTAAAAAGCAGAGAAGATCCAAGTTATGATTGTCGTCGTAAATGTCACTGATTCAAAATAGGCACTGAGGTGCTAGCTTTTCTGGGTCAGCCCAGCAGGCGATGGGCTGAGGGGAGGAGAACTGTGAAGTTGCTGTAATAGCCCAAAGGAAGACATTTCTCAAGGACCATATGGCTCTCTGATGATAGTGCAGAGGGGAAGTTGTCTTGAAAACCATGACTGTATGTTTCCATAAATATTATATTTTCTAAATATTTTTGCCCCAGTGAGACTGTAGTTCGGTGCAATATCTGCAAAAACGCACATTAAGAATGTCAACATTCAAAACCAATTCACTTCAAACAAAGGATTTTTTCAACTGCATGCCTTGTTAAATCTCATTAACTCATGCTTATTCATCCATATAATTCAAGCAACTGCACGGACAAATAAAATCTCTAAGCCCTCAAGGGTTTAGCAAAAGCAACCCTGCAAAACCAACAAACTAGAATGTGATACATATTATTAAATGTTGCATGTGCCTTTAAGAGCACTATGTCCCACTCTACATGTCTCTCTCTGAGCCTCATATGTGTTTGTTGGCATCAGCTGTCCTCAGTGCTGAATAGAGCAAGGACATCTTTTCCTTCACATCAATGGGATTAGAGGAAGAATTACCCTCTTCATACTGCTGGCTGTCGTCTCAGTGCTCAGAAGACAAAATGGAAATGCAGTGTGGACTGAGGACAGGAAGAAGATCAAGATAAGTCACAAGTTTTATTACAAAGCTGATCAGTTTTTAGAGTCTTATTCTAAATGAACAAGAAATGTGATTCTGATCTCACGGGAGGTATGAAAATAATCTGTGGCGGCAGACTCAGAAACACCATCCTGCACTGCTATTTCACTGCTTTTTAAGCAATGACTGAACCCAGGGGTCAGATGAAGAGTTCAGAGGGAGCGAGCGGCACTATAATGGAACTACAGTCTGCTTCATTCAACCCTGACGTCCCTTCTTCATCCTTTTCTCCAAAACTTGCCCGGAGCAACTTCAGGAGAGTCACACGCACAGAGGACAGCAGCCCCTATCCGTTCCCCGGCCTGGCACCAGATATACTGCACATGCGAGTGAAGGAAGGAAGCAAGATCCGCAATTTGCTGCAGTTTGCAACAGCTCGCATGCAAGGTGAAGGAAAAGACAGCAATGGGACATCACTGAGACAAGTGGTGTTCACTGGCTCAGGTAGAGGAGTCACCAAGACCATCACCTGTGTGGAGATTCTGAAACGTAAAGTGGGAGGGCTCCACCAAATCTCCAAACTCTACTACAAGACTGTGACTGAGGTCTGGGAGAGTCCACAACAGGGAGCACCGGGTATAACCATGCAGAGGACAGTCCCTGCTATCTGTATCCTGCTCTCTAAAGACCCTCTGGACTCCCAGGAGCCTGGATACCAACCTCCTGACACCCGAAGTGCTCCCGCAGAGGATGCAGAGAGACGGAGAGCTCTGCTCAGGCCAGCTCACAGTCCGTCCTCACAACACACAGCCAAGAGAGTCTGTCTGGATGACTGGAGTGTATCATCATAGCATCATGTTAAATATCAGAAAAATAACATTAACATTAGGCTTGAACAGAGGGTTATCTCATCATGTCTTTTTAGCAGCATCAAGTTTGTCTAAAATATGAAATGCTTTGGAATTTAAACTTTTATATTTTAATTTCCTCTGGGTCCAGTGGGCAAAATGAAAAACATTCAATTCATAAGCACACCACCGTTGATGATATTATGAATGATTATTATATTATAGCAATACATATGTATATTAAAAATCAAGTGTTTTGCAACACTTTGTAACTTTGTTATGAAAAATAATCCATGTGTTTTATTAGTTACTGGCAGCTGTGCATAAATAGCCACTTTAGTAGTTACAGTATATGGTCGTAATATCAGAGCTTATTGTGATGCAAAAGATCAATAAGCACTTCAGAAGTACTTGAAGTTGGTTACAGTCATTGTAAATATAAACATCAAATTTTGTGTCAATAGTCTTTTCTTTGTTTTCTACTTTTGGAGGTAGTTAATATATTGAATGGTTGATTTGCATAATGATGATGTCCCCTTCTTTTGGATCTGATATTGCTTAAATAAACTGAGTAGTTTGGAAATGTATTTTTCATCTTTGATGTTTTAGGCTGTGTTGGAGATTGTATACGCATCTTTAATTTGAATAAAAGTAGTCCTTTTGCAATAGAAGCAGTTTAACCCGAATGCTAGCTGGCTTGTATGACAATGGAGCGCCGCTCTCGTTTAATCAGATTCAGGAAAAAGATGATGTACTTAGCTCACAATTTTTTTTAGATTTTTGCAATTGAGAAGTTTTATTCAACACAGCAAATAATGGAGGAACCAAAATCTTCCATAATAGAGGAAACACTACAACAATCAGAAAAATCATCCAATTTACTGTCAAAACTTTACCAAGGCTTAATAGAGGCTTTTCTGGGTGGTACTCTTCCTACAAAGAGAAAATGAGAGTTGATCTTGAGGTAAACATTAATTAGATAATGAGGTTTCACATTTGTTTGCACTCTGGTTCATTTAGATGGAGGCACAGGCTTTTAAAATTCAACACTCTGCACAAAACATACTGTATTCCAGCAACAATGAATGTCAGGCATCCAGAAATGTTTTCCGCATTCGAGGTACAAGAGACAAAGGAGGTATTTTTTAAATAACCTATATTCTTGTTGTAAACGTACCCCCTTTTGGGAGGAAACGCTCTGTTATTGCATCAAGCTTGGCACTTAATCTAATACCCACTCCTTGTCTCTGTCTCCTTGTTAACTTTAATTTTGGTGATTGCTGCTAAAGTGTAACCTTGACTTTATTGCCACAAAAATGTATCACTGTCAGCTGAACAGAAGGAGGCAATGTCAAGCTATATTCCACTTGAATACGTGTATTACAAATTGAAAGGAAAGCTGGACTTGAGGTTATCTGCCAATATGGATGGACTCTATATATAATATATTGTAGTTCATTCTTGGAGCTTGGAATGGATCTAAACTGTAACTTTTTTGAGGTCTCTTTTATGGATTTAGATAAGAGATCAAATAAGAGAGACTTTATTTATCCCACAATGGGGAAATTCACTTGTTACAGCAACAGAGGAGACAGAAAAGGTGCAGAAACAAAGTGTCAGTAACAGCAGTAGTGCAAAACCAGGGAATATAAGAAATACAAAAATTAATACAAATATAGAAATTAGTATGTTTTCAAATTTACGAATAATCATTAACTTTTGTTATATTTTTTTCTGTAGCTGCATCTCTAGCTTTGCTTTTATTTGTCCTGTTAGTCTTGCTCTGCCTGTCCAAGGGTTAACCCACCTCTGTCAGAGAGAACATATTTTCAAATCCAGAGTTGTAATGTAGGCTACGTTTTCGCACTATAATCTCTTTTGCACAGACCATAATAAAAATGATGATAACCTATTAATCAATCCTTATTCATATAGTGCCAATTCATAACAAACGTTATCTCAAGACGCTTTCCATAAAGAGCAGATCTAGACCAAACTCTTGAATTAAACTTTAGATTCAAACATTCAAAATTAAGGTTAAGATTCAAGATCCCCACATGAGCAAACATCAGGTATTACATGATGATAACAACTCATAGTAACAATAAAAATTATCATTACTATGATTATAATAATACAAAACATACAGACTTTTTTCTGTGTTAATGTGAAATGCAGCAAGGAGAAATATAATTGTACATCACAAGCTCTGGGACTATTAAACTCTCAATCTCTCATACTCACTTTGAGAGAATACAGCCTATAGGCAACATTTAACACAAATCTGATAATGCCTTAAGGACTAGTGTGCGTGTGGTGCTTATCAGTGGGGTCATAGGCGGGAGAAAGCAAGGTCCTGTTTGTACAGTACATTTTCATACACATGTATCCCATGATAACTGAACTTTTCTGTTAGACAAAAAATGTATACAATGAGCTCATTGGTCCCATTTCATGTGGGGGCAGCTCGACTTGAATAAAGACTGAAGAACATCACAAAAATATTCGTTTTTCTGGTTCAAAGTCAGATCCAGGAGGTCAACAACACAGGAGAAAGACATGTCAATGAGCTGAGCTGTTTGCACATGCGCAGTACGGGGTTGCGTACGTGACGGGCTAAAATAGTTAGCATTAGCTTCCTCCTGCCAAATCTCACCGGTTCGTGTAGCTGACTGTCCCGCAACATGTTCAGAGCCGCCGTCCGACTCTCAGCCTCCGGTGTCCGGAGCTTAACCCGTATTCAGCCACGATGCCAAGGTATTTGTCCTCTCATCTCTGGGTGTTATTTTACAACATTATTGTTGCGTTATGTGGTGGCTCGTGAAAATGTCAGGGCAAGGTTGTAACGGAAATCAAGTGTGGCTGCTAAGCTAGCTAGCTGGTTATCCTAGCCAGTGTAACCATCACCTATAAATACACGCTATATTAACTTTTTTAGTTACATTTTCAGTCAGACCACGTAGACTTTTCTCAATGCTACCGTCGTCCTCATAACCTGGGTGTGTGCTGCAGTGAAAATGCCCCAGTGCAGAGCCTGGTGGTGTCTGTGTCCTTGCCGTGACCCAGATGTAAGGCTCAGTCTGGGGCCCTGTGCTACTGCTGCTGATACTAGTAGCTAACAAGCTAAACAGGTTAGCTGACCATAGCTGTGCTCAGCCGACTAGTCACTTGTGTTCTTGCCATGAACGTATGGATCTGTGCTGAAAACAACAATCAGGAAATAAATGTAACTGATGATTTCTCCATGTGTTAGCTAGCTCTTAGCTAACCTTATCTATCAGGACAGTTAAACTAGGGTGTAGTTAGCTAGATGTAAGGTAATCACGATTTAGTCTAACTAAACGCGCACTGCCGGATTCCTACATTCTTTTAAATGTGTCATGAGAACCACAATATAAAAAGAGAGTTCCTACATGTGTATACAGCCTGGTAGGTCATGGCAGGAGGACGTTGGCACTGAACCAGCTGCAGTGCACTTCTAGACCTGTCCTTAGATATCCCTGACTGCCCTTCTACAGTACCTGACGTTAGATGCCACTGCATCTGCTTTAATTTATCGGTGAGAGATTGTCCAACTAAAAAACAGTTTTTGTCATGCAGCTGTCTTGGCCTCAAGGTGCTACTCACTTGGGAAGCAAGAGACTGAGGAGGAGTTTGATGCCCGCTGGGTCACATATTTCAACAAGCCAGACATTGATGCGTGGGAACTGAGAAAAGGTATGTTTGTGGATGAAAGTGTAACTGAATCAATACATTTATGAAACTTAAAGACTAATACTGAATACAGTTATTTCCACACTTATTGTAGAGCAGAGCATAGCATAGCATAAGGAAGTGTTTTTCATTAGTTAAGTTAGTTGAAGCAAGGAATTGATGATAATGCAGTTCAATAAAATCTGACATATGGAACAAAATAGTGAGGATTTTGATACAAAATTTTATTTTGACATTAATGCACGACTGATGAAATGTTAAGATACTCTAAATTTGGCTAAACCATAATAAAAGAGTAAGTAAAGATGTATACCAATCAGAGCAAGCATTCAGTGCCAGCTTTTGGTACTTCAAAACTATCATGCTATGGGCATGTTTTTGGTTGGTACCAAAATCTGTTGCAACTTGATTTGACTTCTGAATGATTCAGGCTACGCACAAACAAAAAATGTCAGTGTGAATAAACACTTCTCTCTTATTCAAAAGATAACATTATTGACTCAGTGATAACTTTCCAGAGCAATAAAATCCTGTCTTAAAGTATTATAAACAGCTGTGCATTATTTTAGTGTCTGATTAGCCTTCAGATGCAGTAGCCTGTTATTGCACAGCACTCAAGGCTATTTTTGGTCCGACACCCACTAGATAAGATAAAATTTAAAAAAATGTTTTGGCATAATAGACAGTCCTATTGGTTGAACATTAAACAGAAACATGTGCAGGAAGTCAGTGGCCCCCTCCCTATTCTTACCCCATTACTCCCGGTGCCCTTGCTTTGGCCCCACCGGTCGCTCAGCATTCATTGTGATCCAAACTACACACCTGTAATGTTTTGTGACCGAAGCACAACATCTGGCAAAACCACTTCTGTGGTAGTTCCCACTACAACAGGTGTCTCAGCACCACATTTTGCCACGATGACCCCACACATAGACTCACAAGGTGAAACAATACCAGCCACGCTGTTGCGACTGGAAATAGATAGTTCAATGACTGGGGACTATTTTCAGCCAGGGATTAATACATATTTACGTACATGGTGAGTATTTTTGACTCCAGGATGGTGCGTGTGGGATCAACTCAAAATAAACTAAACAAAATAAGCGCGTTACCCACTAAGCGTGGCTAATTTATGGAGGTCTTTGGTACAGAGGAATACGATATAGTACACAGAAAATACTTTTTATTTGGACAATTTAATGATTGGTCATTTTATGGGATTTATTCACACAGGAAGAATATAGAATGCCACCAACCGTACTCTTTAAGCAACAGATGAAATGAAAAAATATGGATTACAGTAAAATGTTGATTTCTGTCTCTGTTCTCCACTTAAAAAATATAAATCCTTCCTCCAGGGATGAACACATTGGTTGGTTACGATCTGGTACCTGAACCAAAGATTATTGATGCAGCACTGAGAGCCTGTCGAAGACTAAATGACTTGGCCAGTGCCATCCGAATTTTGGAAGCTGTGAAGGTGAGAGAAAACGGAAGTTGGTAATAATTCGAGGAATATTTCCAACCAGTTTCTTTGCAGTTGGTTGTCATATATGAATAATGAATGTGTTTTTTCCTCAGGACAAAGCTTACTTTAATAAAGACATCTATCCATACTTGATCCAAGAGCTGCAGCCAACATTGGACGAACTTGGCATCCCAACACCTGAGGATCTCGGCATTGACAAACTGTAGATCAGCAGGTATTAAGACTCTTTAAAATTAGTCATAAATGTTTTTCTCCTACTTAAGAGGACAGTCTAACTGAGGTTTTGTTTATTTGGTTGTTTCAGATCTTATGACGGTGGATATCCCCAGTACACAGATCCTTGTACTTAAATGTTTGCCTCATATGTAATACATGTGATATTTAATTTGGCCTTTATTAAGTTCTTATGCTTGTAAAATATTGATGAACCTAATAAAGGAAAATGTATCTTTATTGAGTGTCACAAGTATTTTGGGATATAATGAATAGTTTGAGGTCTCATTGAAGCGATATATTCAATCCATTACAAGTTGCTTTTAGCGCCACTTTCCGGTACATGTTGTCTGGGCACACCAGGACATTCTTGTGAGAGTCACATTTTGCCACCAGGGAGCAGCATTTTCACATGAATGTAAAAATCATTCTACTGTATTCAGTCTATATGGCATCTGTTTTCATTTCAGGGAAAATTTACATGCTGATAAAATAAAATTGTTCAAATGGCAAATGGTGTAATCTTATTATCAACACACAACTGGCCTATTGTTATAGTAAATACTACAGATTATGAGTTGGATAGCAGGTAATTGTTACGATCCAGGGACTTTTCAGGATTAAAAAATATGTATGGATTGCATTAAATGGATAATATTGGATCATTTGAGTATGAATTATTGTAGCATGTTCTGCTTATAATGATCATGAATGCTGCTTTTATTGGGGGGGGGACCTTCCAAGGTCAAAAGTTTCGCAGGCCAAGTCAGTCAGCTTCTGTTAAACTAAAGTAGTACCATTTTGAAATGTGCACGACTATTATTTATTTTCCTCTTTTAAGAACAAAAAATGTAATTGATCAGATTTTTTACTTTTTCTTGAAGTAACCAGAGATCTACTTTCACCACAGTCCTGGTGACTACTTACAACTATTCATAAAAAGGTCAGCGGAGTTAAAAGGTATTAAGTTTAAGTCCAAAATGTCTGTGGTGACTTCCGTGTCATTTTTTCAGTATCTGCTGACGTGCTGAACAGAGGAGACTTTGTGAGATTTGTCTGTTCTGCTTTTTTTTCCAGTTTCAACATCACTGATACTGTGTGACAGTTATTAATCAGTACCAGGTAAACCACTGACCATTGACCAGGCAAAATGGGACTAACTGCTTATACTTAATAATTAATTGAAAAATTTTCCGCGTCCTCCTACTACAACGTTGCTTTGACTTGGTTTGACTTAATCTATATGAGAAGGGCAGACTTTAGAAAAGAGTTTAGGTTTTATAAGCAAAGTGCCCCTTTGAAGTCCATGAATTTGGCTGCTTGTGTGAGTAAATTATGTGTCGTACAGTATTTCTCATTTTAAATTTAATTTCTTCCTACCATTATCTCCTTATAAGACACTTGAGCTTAATGAAAACGAAGTCTTGGCTTTGATTTTCACATTTATCTTGTAATCAATCAGGTCAGGTCACAGCATCTATGGCCATGAGCATTTTATAATAAAGCGGTGGCAGTCACCATGACCAGCAGTTTCCATGAAAGCAAGATCTCCATCATTTTCACCGCGTGGTATTAGACTGTTCATAATAGAAGCACATTAGATGTTCATTTAGGTGCCAAATTGCAGTTGAAATTGTTTTTTTTATCACCAAGCAAAAGTCAAAAGAGCCCAACTTTTCCTGTTTAAAATCTCCTGATAAAGTTAATTTAACTACAACAGCTGGTACCTGTGTGTTAATGCTATCATGATAATAGGTATTAAAGATGGACCATTTGGGGAAAATATTTGTAATAATAATTATTAATTATTATTATTAAATAATAATAATTTTCATTTAAACAGGTGACCTCAGCCCACCACTCAATATCTGCAATTTCTCTGTCACTTTTACGCATTTTCTCACCATCACCAATTAATGACCTTATAGCCAATGAATGTATTCATGGATTTCCACGCATGTTTCTACTGTGAAATGAAACCAGTTCAACAGTGGAGAGAAAAGTACGCATCCTGTGTGTGAGCGCCGAGGCCCCAGACCCATTTGCAATGTGAACGAAGCAGCTCCAGACTAAAATGTGATTTGTTATATTTTTAGTAGAGGTCATGCTGCCTTAAATGTGTTGGGTAATGGCAGTGGGTGGGATTTCCTTGTGAAGTGGGTGGGTATAGCCTAGTTCCACAGAGGTGCGGGTAGGAAAACCCACTTTATGAGCTTTACGCACGGGGCGGGCCTTTCATTCATCCAAGTTGGGGGTGTAGACAATCAAAGATGTTTGAGTTTCCATGCGCAGCGACCAGGGAGGTAAAGAGCAGGGCATTATTACCCCTCCTCCAGCTCCGATCACCTCGGCCTCCACACCGCAGGGGCTGTTAAACCCCATTTGATCAGGACAATATTTTCTGTTTTAAAAAAAAAAAGAAAAACCTGGTCATGCGATGTGATTTGTTTCTGCCGGAGAAAAGAAGGAAAAACTAAGACCTGTTGGCGATGATGGATTACTCGAAGGCGCAAATGGTGAGTGTCGACGACTGCTGGGTATCGCTCCCACTCGTGTTTGTTACAGTAACAAAGCGACTGACGATTAATGTTTTTTGGAGCTTTTCCATTTTATCGGATGAAGTTTTAGTTGTTGATAAGGTGAAGTCGTTTTTCATCGTTATTAATGTGGGCCTTGTGCTAGCCTTTTTCTGCAATGTGAAATAAAGTTGATTTTCTGTTTTGTAAAACGGAGTATCTACATAAGTTTTTCGTTTTTTCATGTCTAAGTAGCTTTCAACAATGTGAGGACAAAGACAGTCATAGTGAGAAATGTGTGTCTCCTTTTAGCAGTTTATTCTCAAATGAATTACTGTATTTTGTCTGTATAATTGCCTCAAGACATCAAGCTTTGTTTCACTTTAATCCACCATAAATGTGCTTCCTGTGGCTGAGCCTCTTTTTTTCAAGCTTTTCACAGATCTATGTTTGGATTAAAAAAGAGAAATGTGTATAACTTTATCCAGACAATTTAAACATCAGTTTGGGAAATGTTTAATTTTCCTAATCAGCCTTTTTGTACTTGTTGAATGCAGTTTCATTATGTATAAAGCCAAGCAAAAAAACATCTAATCAAACTGTGAGCTGTGGAGGAAGACCTGAAAATTCCTCATTGAAGTTGATTTGCATTTTTTCTTCATAGTCAAGCTTGTCTGAAGAGGGCAGTTCAGCCGGGTTTCCACAGTTCAGTCCTGCTGGGGTGAAGCTGGAGGCGGTGATGGAGCATCTGCAGAGACAACAAGAGGCCAAACTGGAGATGAGCCTCCACGAGAAGCATCTTCTTCAGGCCCAGCTCCTGTTTGCTCAGCAGGCTGCTGCAGCCAGAGCCTCCGGCCCCAGACTGGAGTCTGCACTGTTCGGCAGAGCAGATGGACAGCAAGCTTTGAACAGCCACCTCAGCAGAACAGATCCAGATGAGAGAGATGAAGATTTGGACGAGGAGGAACTGGAAATGGTGGGGCCTGAGGAGCACGATGAGGTGGAGGAAGACGAGGAGGAGGAGGGGGGAGAGGAGGAGGAGGAGGAGGAGAACGGGCCTCATCAGCAGGCGAAGAAGCCTCGACTCCAGCAGGTTGAGGGCTTACCCTTCGCTCCTTATTCCACATCTCAGTCGTCTGCTGTGAAGCAAATGTCCGAATCTCAGCCTTCAGCAATAAAACAGGAGCCCGAGGAGAAGGACCTGCTGTCTCCCGCAGGGCAACAAGCCTTCACATCACCCAATGGCTTTGCTGACTGGGGCTATGATGAGCCATTCAAACAAGTAAGTTATCTTTTATTATGAGTGCTGTATTGTTTACCATCTTTTAAAGTGAAATTTCAAACACTTTCTCTACTAAATTGCAAATCTTTGTCCTTTCTCGGATACATTAGTGATTAGAACTCCATCTTGAAGTAGCCAGAGCCTTAATTAATCTTTATAGAAATGAACATCTGTAACTCTTTTTTTTTTTTTTTTTTTTAGCTGGCTCTATGCCTTATTAATTGTTGACTTCTTCCTGCTGAGTCAGACCCACTGCTGCCTGGTCGGCCTCCTGTTTTCCCACATGTGGAGGAAAGGAGCGTGTCACTTTTGGCAAGATGCCCAAATTTGATAGTGTTTAATTACTGGCCAGGCCAGAGATCTTTCCTTCTGCTATACTTAACCTCATGTCTCACACTTTTGAAAAGGCTTTCTCACCACCTGCAGAGCTAATTGGTCTTGGCTGCGGTCCAATCCAAACTTTTTGAAGCAGCTGGTTCAGGCCTGACAGAGATGGAGTTAAAATGAGAGCGGAGTATTAATGAAATGGCCTCAAGCATGTATTTCTGCATGAGATTAACTACTGTAAGGAAATGCTGGGCATTGGGTGGACTTTTCTCACACTGATTCAGTTGGATCTCATTTAAAAATGAAAAAATGGTATTAAAAATTAGATCTAAAGCAAGAATTTAAAAGTATATCGTCCAACAGATGTGTTTGACTGCTTACAGGAAACAGTGGGTCCTCTCATAGATTTTTTTCTTCTCTATGGAGACCAGTTTGATTGGTTCTTCTGTGTGGGTTTCCCTTGAAAGGCCCCACTTCAATACAATACATTATGATTAATGAGGCCTGTTTGCAGAGGGGCAGCTGGGTTAGTGCCTCACAGCAGACCAGCAAGCAACTACCCATAAAGTTTACATACAGTAGTTTCTGTGGAGCAGAAGCAGATTTTGGTATTTATCAGAACTTTTGCACGCCTCTTGTTCATTATTTAGAGATGTTTCATATTTTTTTGTGTTTTTCTTTCCCATCTGTTGCATGGGCTTTTAGTTAAAGTTACACGCGGAGTGAAAAGTTGCTGGCTCCCCATAACAAATCTAACAATTCCACAATTGTTCAAAATGTTATGCGCTCATTTGTTTCCTCTAAAACCTCGACAGGCTCAGGAAACTCATTGCTAATGTAGCTGTAGCCCAGTGGGTAACTTTGCATAATTACAGCTGTCGCCTGGCAACACTAAAAGGCAGCTTAATTCAGCTGCAAGCAATCAATACATTATATGGCTTCTGCAGTGAGAAAGCATTTCCTTTTCTCAGAGCAGCACACAACACCCACAGCAATGAAGAACATTACTTCTGTCTTTGTTTCTCTTGTTAAAAGAACTCAATTGCATGCGTGAAATGGTTTGGATTCTGGTTTGCCATCAGAACATCTCAGAACATTAATTTATCACTAGAACAAATGTATATAAGGTGTTTGCTGTGACCCTTTGTGTCAGGGTTTGTGGGCATCTTTGTATGTGGTCAGATTACCTTTGGATGCTGTTTAAATAACTTTTAACAGCTTTTGCTTTGGATGTTTAGTTTCATCCTGTTTACCTATATGTTAATCTTAAAAAGTACTGAGCTTAGAGAGGAGTAGTAAAATGATAGGCAGCTTATAACCAGAAGATAAAAATGTGTTCCACTTTGCCTTAATTGTAGATTTGCCCCCATTTGTTTTATTAATGTCTGAATGAATTTCAGGATAGTCCTATGAAGCTGTCGTATGTGACCTGCATGTAAATCATTTTACTTTGAAATGGGGTCTTTTGCAAGTTAATTGGCGGCTGTTCGAAATGGTTATAATAATTTACTCTTGATACTCCCCTTTCATCCTAAAAACGTGTCCCTCTCCACTGCTTCTTTATCCTTTTCTCTCTTTCATTTCATTAGTCAAACATCTTTTGAAGATGTGGACATGCTATGCAAACCTTGTCATGCTAGACAGCCATTGTTCGCTCCCTGTGTGCGGTCTCACTGTACGCCCTTAAATGTAGTATGGGCGGGAATAAAAGGCCCTCAGTCCCTGCTCACAGCACAGCAAGGGGCCAGATAAATGATCTTGACTTGTTCGGGTGACTAAAGGCCAAATAATTTGATCTGGATTAAAAATTTGTTCCCCCCTGTGGTTACACTAAACTATAAAGAGGGATATGATTTCACTGATGCTCTGCTGGAGCAGCTGAATTATTTTAATGAAGCTCATTATAAGACGTAGTTTCCGCTTACTGTTAATGTCATTTATTTTCTTTTATCTTGACTGGTTTAACAGACATGCTTTACAGAGCCTTTGTGTGTCTATGTATAGTAATATGTATTAATCTGATAATTTGTAATCTAGATCTATAAAATCAGCTAAAAGCCTAATAAAAACTGGCCTTTTTTAACAAAACAAAAGAAACCTTTTCCTGACCTACATACTGAATACTATCAGGATTCCCAGGGCTGGATGTGTGAAAACTCTGTGAGCAATTAACTGAAAGCTCTTTGTTAATAGATCCACAGTAGGTCTCACTTGCTCATCAATAAGGGGGGAAGGGTTTTATTTCCATGTGATGGTGAAAAGACTGGGATGTTTATCTACCTTCACATCAATAAGCTCTCTGGTGGGGGAGCACAAGTCCTTTATTAGAAATTCTAAGCTGACGCCATTAGATGTGTCAACGGCTCTGCCACCACAGGGGCAGCGCCGTGTTTAAAGTGGATACATACAGTTAAATTGTTTAACTGGTTTGACAAAACAGAGGAATGGAACAAGAGGAAAGGTTGGTGTTGAGAGGGGCCAACCAGGGGTATTTACTCCTGCAGTTGGGGATGCATAAAAAGATCCTGGTGTAGCTCAAGTAATTAAATGAATAGAAACTACACATTGATTTTTAAAAAAATATGTCTTTGGATTTAGCCACAAGTGTCACCTGTGTTGCAATTTAGAGTGAATAAAAGCTAGCGAGCGAGCAAAGCAGTTGAAACAGTTAGATAAAAGTATAAACAAGTGAAATAGCTAAAAGTAATGGATAAATGATTGAACTGTCCGGCTTCTGCCACTACAAGCGTTAGTACACGTGCAAAGGTGACCAAACCAACCTAAACTTTGAGAGTTAAAATGTATAAAAGACAAATGTACACTTTTGTGTATTTATGAGTGTAAAATAACATCCAGTGTAAAATCCGTTTAATTGAACCCACACAGCTGACAACAAAAGTTGGGTTACAATGTCATGCAGCTGTTTGTGTTTCACCATATGCAGTTGGAATCGTGTTTTTACTGTAAACACGAAGTGAGAGCAGGGAACCAGCAGATCATTGGTTCCCATGTATTTTTTAGGTGATGTGTTTATGGTTATTAACGTGTAGGTTGCATCATGTTGCCATGCCAAACATTTAGTGAATGGGATATACATCTAAAGAGTTAAATGCAAGTTTCAAGTGAAGTTGTTATGAGGGAGGACAAGAAAAGACATCATTTTACATTTGAATTATATGAACCACACGTACGGTAAATGAAGCATTCAATTCCGTCAAATAAAAAAAACCAACATGTTTTGTAGTCTGAAATACACATGATTGTTTTAATATATCACATGTTTACATAAAAGAAGCGCATGAGTGTAATGGCATGCGAGCAATGCCCCTCAAAAGCCTGCAGAAAGCGAAACCATTAGTAGATATTCTAGAAGAAAACTGTGACGTTTCATAAACCACAACTAGATCAACAACAGACCTAAAATGATTTATTTGCACTGTGAGTTTTGAATAAAGATACGAGAGATTATAGGGAAAAAAAAACGAACCTTCTTAAGACAGGCGTCATCATGCAGCTCTCTGTGAGCGTCAGCAGGACAATAACCTCTCAGCAGGCTTTTCCACACGGTTGCACACACATTGCCCTCAGCTTGCATTTTTAACCTTTAACTGTCCTGTTATGGGGGATGTGATGGAGGCATAACATGTCATATTAAGATACCCAATGAGCACGACGCCTTTGATTAATCTCCCTTTTACTGTGCCTGGCCTTAAATGGACACTCCCTTTGAAAAATATGCATACACAGTGCTGGCAGCCAGATGTTTACAGTGACCAGCTGTTTGCCGCCTGTTTGTGCAGCAGTAAACTGGTTTCAGTGCTGAGAGAAAAAAAAAGCAGGTTTGGACACATGAACACTCTGAACACAAAGTTCAGAGTCCTTGAGGATAATTGTCAAAGAGAAATCGTTTCTTTTTAATCATTTTAAGAATCCTAATTACCAATCTTAATGTCTATGTATTGCATGTCAGTGTATAAAGTAACATCATCCATAGGGATGGTGTCAAGTTTACTTCTAAACGTGCCAGTGTTTTTTTTCCATGCTCCCCTCATTAAATTCACAATATAAAGCAGGCTGAGGACAGTCTGGAGGACAAACTGTTCACCAATGTTTCTCTCTGTGGGTGAATTTACAGAGAGGAAGTGTCATCTGGGCTGAGGAGAGCGACGGAGGAAAAGTAAGGGGAGAACCATCCAGGGACTTTGCCAAGGTCAGTAGATTTGGTAGATGTATGTAAACAAGAAAATGCCTGAAATAAGCACAGATTAGCAGTTGACTAACTTGTTGCTGATGCTTTTTCCCCCCCTAACTTACAGCTTTATGAACTGGATAATGACCCACAACGGAAGGAGTTTCTAGACGATCTCTTTATCTTTATGCAGAAACGAGGTAAGATTCAGCGTTTTTAGAAATCTTTTATTCTAGTTTATATCTTTTATTAATGTTCCTTTCATAGTGTATGAGCCCGAGACTTTGTGGATCCATTTCAGCATTAAATAAACCATGTAGGGTTGCTCTTGAGGCAATTTTAGCAGCTACGTTGGTATTGTAGTTGACATTTTACAAATTCTACTGCAAGTGAGTGCAACAACACACTTTAGTTTTAAACCCACAATCATAAACTGATTGTCAAATATGAGGACTGACTCTTTGGATGAGCTTTTTATTTTGTATAGAATAAAAATAATGTTAAATTCCGATGCAGATTACAATATATTCTCATAAATTGGCCCTATGATAGAATAAATTCACTAATTTTGCAGATTTGCAATTACGTATCTTTGAAAACATTATTTAAAATACCACAGGAGTTCAGAATCAAATGTCAGAGTGCTAGTAATTGTTTCCAAAATGTGCTCAGTATTGTAATGTTTGAAAAATAAATACATACCATAAAAACGACAGAAGTGCATATTTACATATAGGATACCAGGTAACTCACAAAAAAGCTTTCTTAAATTATTCTGCCTTTTTTTTCCTCAGTTGAGAATAGTTTAAAGTGGCTACATTAAGTTACTATATTGCACGTGTCATTTTCAAATCTTAAACATTTTTTTACATTCTTTAATTGGCTAAAAATTGCGAATTTTTCAACACAAACCCCATTTAGCAATAAAAATACTGCTGAAATAACTTAAGTCTTTTACAGTAGACTTTAGTCCACAACTTCAATCCTGTAGTTGTCTAGCATTGTCTGGCATGTATTGCATGTTAAAGACAGTTATTAATTGGATCCAACGAAAACAAATCCCAGTCAAACAGAAATAGCTGCACTGGTAAACTGTAAGCAGTCTTTATTCATTTGTGCAAAGGTCATGGCCATGTCAAATGTATGCATGTGTGTCTCTGTGGCATGTGCTCTTCCTAAGCACAAAGTAATCTTATTTACAACTACTTTTTGGTCTCCCTCATTAATTGGCTTTATTCCGAAACGGGATTGGAAGGGTTAGCTGTCAACCCTATGATTGGCAGGCACTGCTGGCTCTAAAAGCACCCCTCCCCCTGCGCTCAAATCAATGCAGCAGCAGCAGAGCTGTGGAATTATCCCCACCCCCATCCATCTGAAATGAGCTTCATTAGAGAAGTCTATCCACACAGATTATACATGCTAAGCCATATTACCTAACATTAACCTCAGGCCTGCAGGTGGTTAGGTCAGAATACATGTACCTTCCTCCTCTTCCTCCTTGTGCATGTTCTTAATACTGCTTTTACAAGACCTCTCTTGTTTTATGCCAAGGTTTGATGAGTAGAATAAAAAAAAAAAGAAAACATTTCATTTTATTTTCTCATTTAGGAACACCGGTGAATCGTATTCCCATCATGGCGAAGCAGGTGCTGGACCTGTACAGGCTTTATAAGCTTGTGACAGAGAAGGGAGGCCTGGTGGAGGTTATTAACAAGAAGATCTGGAGGGAGATCACTAAAGGTCTCAACCTCCCCACATCCATCACCAGCGCAGCCTTCACTCTCCGCACTCAGTAGGTGTCTCTCTTGTTTGTGACAGGGAGGCTCAAAAGGTTGTTGTATTGGCAAACGTTCGCCTCAGGAACAACCTGAGGAATAAAATGTGCTCCAAATGTGACACAAACGTCTCTCTAAATAGGTTGAAGTGTAAAAAACGCTTTGAGTAGTCAAAAATGACTAAAAATGTGTTATACAATACAGATGATTTACCATTCATTTGCTATTTAATATATACTCTCTGTTAGTTTAAAAATGGGCATTTCAGTGATAGTTGGCTCAGGATTATTTATTTGTGAAATGTTGAATTCATGCTCTTTCTAGTTAAATAGTTTCTTATTATGAAGTGCTACTAGTTTTATGATACAACTCGGAAGGGAACCCACTACATGGATGAATGAAATGTTTGATCTTTTACACCCAGATCATCTTTATTTTGAAATGGTGCTCATTTGCACCATATCCTGTGACTCAAATGAAGCTTTTCCCTGTAGGTATATGAAGTACCTGTACCCGTTTGAATGTGAGAAGAAGGGCCTGAGTTCTCCAGGTGAGCTGCAGGCCGCCATCGACAGTAATCGCAGAGAAGGCCGACGTACCAGCTACACCAACAGCCTGTACCGCTACTCTCCCTCCCCGAGCTCTGCTCCGCACGCCCTCCTCTCTTCACCCACGATGCAAACCCCGCCGACTGGACACAATGGCCTGAACACATCCGCTAGCCCAAATCTAAAGAGAAGCATGGGTATGACAGATGCTGTGCTTTGCTACATTTGTAATCAGACCGTTATCCCAGATTTGATTCATTGCTTCTTCGCAAATTGTGAAAACGTCACTGTTTAACTACTTTCCTCATCATATTCAGTCATAAATAACTCACTACCCTGCCTCCATTTACTGTGGCTGCCTTGTGGGATGTGAGATACTTGTGACCTCTAGTGGTCTACATCTTCCCATATTTAGCAAGTGATGATGAAACAGATTTTTATATAAATTTTTTACAGTTTTAATGCAGATTACACTGATATAGCCATTTTCCATTGTTTTTTTTCTCTGTGTTGTTGTTCAGATTGTTTAGTGTTGTCCTGACATGTTTAAACTTATTTTCACTTCAATATTTTCCAATCAGATGAGATGTCAACCCCTGTAATACCCAGCCGGCTGCCCATGGCTCTGGCACTGGGGCAGCAGCAGCAGCAGCAGTTGGCACAAGCTGCCACATTAGAGCATCTGAGAGAGAGGCTGGAGCGAGGCGCAGGAGGCGCAGCCGATGGTCCGGAGAAGAAAATGATGCAGCTGGCGGAGGAGCAACAACGCCTCATGCAGCAGGCCCTCCAACAAAACCTCCTGGCCATTGCCTCTCACTTCAACCCCATGAACCTCAAACTTAAAAATGGACATGGTGAGTCGTCTTTGCTGTTTGCTATGATAGCGGCCTTATCATCATGTAACATGATTTTAGGAAAGTAAGTTAGGAGTATTTTTTTTTCCTCCCACAGAAAGCAAACAAGATTTGTCTCTGAATATCTCCACAAATGGAGCTGCCAGTATCAGTGTATCTGTGGAGGTCAATGGCACTACTTACTCAGGTGAGTAATTCCATTTTTTCTTCATGAATGTGCATTCTTCAGTGTGACACTGCTCTTTACTATACATGGGACTTTATATAACACGCCCAAATACCAAGAATAGTTAAACATTTCCAGATTTACACACAATCACTTTGTTACTAAGAGTTAGATGAGAAAATGTATATCAATATCATATCTGTGCGTTGGCTTAGTTTTGCAAAGAGGCTGGAAAAGGCTGCTCTGTCAGGAGGTAAAACATTTTGCCTAGCAACACCACTGAAACCCATTCATTAAATTAGATTTTGTTTGTTTAATCCATACAAAAATCTCATTTTAAAAACAACAGTGTGTGGTTTTACTTAAATATTTCTTGGCTGGTAGCAACAACATGTCATTTTTACTGATGATAATGAGCTTTAGAGGTGCTGGGAGGCGGACAGAGTCAAGCCAGTCTCTATGCTGAACTAAATTAGCCTGCTTTCTCTAGCATTATATGTAGCATACTGGCATGGTATCTTCTCCAGCATGGAAGCAAATAAGCAACTTTTCCAAAATGTCAAGATTTTCCATTAATTCTACTGTATTTTACTGTCCTTTACAATACTTAATGACGTTACATTATACCTTGGCCTTGAAATTTGTAATTGCTGCAGATTTGTCAGGTTAATCATACAATATGTGCTCTTTAATGTATATTATTTTTAATTTTCTCTCTGATCATTGCAGGAATGCTGTTTGCCCAAAAGTCAGCTACTCCCGTGGCGTCACAAGCCATAACTCCAGCGGGAACAAGTGGTTTCAGTGCCCTGTCCTCCTCACACAGTCCCTCCTCTTCATCTTCCACTTCCTCAAAGGGACCAAATTAAGGCTAATTTCAAATCTGTTCAGTTCAGTTGTCTTGTCAGACAAGAATTCTAGGGGAAAACAGCTGCAATTCATAAAGCAAATCAGTTTTTTATTCCATTGCTTTGATAGTGTAAAATGCTTTCAGGAGAATATTGATGTTTGACCTCAAACGCATCAGATCACAGTTTACCTTTAGTGCCTGTTATAATCTTTTTTAAATGTAGCTGCATTCATGTCTAAAGGGCTTTACAATGATTGTTCAGAAGTGTCTAGAGCTCATCTGAGCAGTGAGAACCAATTCTAAGTCTAAGTCTTTTTGGGTGTCACCATTTATAGCTAATTATCAAACCGTTCTGTAGCTGCCTTTTTTCCATAGTAGAACAGTGTGGAAGAAAAGTGCAGCTGCTGAAGACCAAAAAGCCTTACCTCAATGTCATAGCTCCAGTCTGTAATTACTTTACTGAAGCCATTTTGTATCCCTCTGGGTAAACATTTGGTTAAACTTGAGTGAAAGATCATAGTTTATACTTTTCATAGCAGATTTCAGGGATAATGTACACTATCGGTTTCCACAGAAATGTTGTCTCCCCTAAGGAATCAAATAGAATTTAATGGAGATTGGTTGCAGGTTTGTTGGATTTTTTTTGTTTATGTTTGCATTGTGTGTTATTTTACTTTTTTATTTTTTATTTAATCATTTGGCTCGACCTCAGAATTATAAAAACATTTATTTCATGTCAGCTGTGAATCAAAGCCAAAATGTGAGAGACAAGGTTTATGTAGATAGAAATGATGAAAAAAAAATTACCTCAACTGACTTCCCGTATGGGTTTCTTGTTAATTTCTTCTGGACTCAGGAATGTCCCATCAGTGGACTCATGGCTGTTAAACTGTATCTCATAATGTATTGCTGTGTTGTATTTGTATAAACGCAGAGAATGTATCGCCAATGACCTCAAGCTTTTCACAAGTGAACACTGAAACAGTGCTACCTCACTCTTCTAGAGAAATATGCAATACTTAACGCAGCATGTGTTGATTTAACCAATCTTTTGATACACATACTGTATGTGGACAATCAGGTAGACATATCATTGCAAACAAATGTCACTGTGAACTTGACAACTGTTAAAAAAAATGCTTGATGTTTAACTCTGTTTTGGTCTTTGATTAACATATTTTTCTTGGACATGTGGCCATGAGGAATAAAACAATCTTGTGTGCTGTAGGAAGTTGGTAGTTTTTTTTGTTTTGTTTTTTGTACACAAAGTCAGTGTTACTTTTGTGCACCCCTCAGTGCTTTTACCTTTGTGTAGATAAGTTGAATATAATATTCCTCAGAATGTTAGCTGTTATGATAATTCACTTGGCAGGCATATGATTTAGCATTTATTTCAAAATGTAAAGTAGTCTTTTTGCAGTTGTGTTTCGGCTTGAACAAATCCCTAATAAGTGAGTAACATTATCTGCCATGTGTACCAAGAATTTCACCACAAAGTCCAATCACTCTTTAAGCCGTTTTTGCAGCTTTCAACTGCATCTCACAGTCTTCATCAGCGACAGCACTGACTTTGATCCCAAAGTCGAGAATGAACTAATTAATTTAGGACTTTCTAAAACCCAGGTTACAGCGTGCTTTACACTATGTATGTATTTACACTATGAACTAAGATTTTACACAGAAAACACATGATTAGTTTATGTATGATCAGTATGATGCTTTATTATAGATTGAACTAATTGGCTCCATCATGGCTATAACTACAATATTAAGATACTAGTTACACATCCTTGCATCAATAATACCAACACTCACACACTTCTGCATTATGAGTATTATGAGTACTTGATGTCCCAATTTTACTTTTTACTTGTTGTACTTTTGATATTTTAAGAACATTTTGCTAATGATACCTGTGTACTTTTACTTGCATGCAGTACTGTTACTTGTAATTGAGTCTCCTTTATTTCATTGTTGCTACTTTTACTTAAGTCAGTGATCTAAATATTTACTCCATCACAACAAAGTACATATAAAAGGACAAGAATGCACAAGTCCGTGGCCAGATGGGGGTGGTATTTCTGCCTTTTGCGGAGGACACACACCATTTAAAGTTCAGGGTTCATCCATAAACACACACGTTAATCAGTCCTTGATCATCACATTGACGTTTCTGTTCTTACTATCTTTTAACCTGGAACCTGAATCTGAAAACAATTAAGAAGTTCCTTTTAAAAAAAATCCTGTCCTGGATTTTGTGGTCACTTAAGACCAATCAGTAGATTGCAACTTTGGTGACAAACAGAATTTGTACAACACAAGTATTTTACATCACAATATGTTTATCAAGTTAAAATCTACATGCGTTTATGGCAGAGGAAGCACAGAAAGACCATTGAGATTTAATTCCTGAACTCAGCAGCAGAGGCTGCACTAATGGAGATAAGAGCTCAGGGGTCAGAGGATGATGGCGGGGGATGGGTTGTAGGAATTACTGTTGGGATAGTTATTCTATAGTGACACTGCTGGATTGGCATCTGGAACACTGTAGAGGAAAGATGCTTCAGGCAAAATTAAGAGGTATTATGAGGTGGATATCTCCGCCCACGGCCCTGCCTGTCAGGGAGGAATAATACTGTTCAAGTCACCCTGCAGATGACAAGATCACTGCCCTGGGGCAAAGACTGGAATACACTCTGAGCCAAGTCGGAACATCAGGATGATTTTTCAGCATTGAACAGGAAAACACATCCACAGCTGCTAAAGATTGTTTGATTATAACTTCTGCACGGAGGTACATCCTATATGATAAATATTTTTTTAATGAAATCTGGGGATATCATCTACTGTGCTGAATTTGTTACTCATTTTGTTGCTCAGACCTAAACCCTGTGAGGGATGCAGGGATTTTAGTGCTTCTGTGACGTGGCACTCAAAACAATGGCTTTGCTTGATCCCGTGGAGCAGAATTGCGTGGGGAGATATGTCCAGGACTGAAAGCCAGAATGTGTTTTCATAAGTCCGGCAAATGATCTACTTTACTGGGACTTCCGGGCTTGTACTTGTGGATGTTTTAAAATAGTCTACGACAAACCCTCAAGCACACAATTGGCACCATGCCCTACCACGATGAAGAGTACCCAGGTCAGCCTCTGTGGCAGTCTGTGCTGCTCTTCTGCTGTAAGGGTATGATTGAGGGCATCATGGTCATACTCTTCTTCTGGCTTCTGGTGCAGGTCCTTTTCACCAAACAACTAGAAGGTATGGTCTTAAAGGATGGGTTCACACACACACACACAATACCCACATGCCTATATTTACTTTAATAATAATTCCTCCTGTCCATGACCAGTAATGTCTTTAAAGTACATATAGTCAATACTGTTTTAAAACAGATTTAAAAAGAGAGCCAGTCCCTTAACTTTACTGGGACTATGCTATCAGGCAATTCTGGTAAAATAGTACATACTTGTTGTGTAATCCAGGGGATCCATGAGGATAAATTTCAACAGTTCGCAAACTGCTGCCATCTGTTTGATTTAATTGTTCTCTCTTATGTCTGCAGTTCACCTCCAAATTCTTCTTTTGGTTGGACTGATAATCTTTTGTCTGTGTTTGGTCCTGGGATGTTTTCTGTGCTGGAGGGACATGTCAGGGACATGTCCAGTGACAGACAAAGATCCCGTGATGTCAACACTAGCTCCGACCGAGCCTGTGACCTTTGCCCAGAGCCCGCCACCCTCAGCAGCGACGACAGCATCTAGACAGCATTATGAGGAGCTGGAGGGAGATATACTGGACTACCCCTCCACTTTCACCAGCCCTGCCTTTTCAGAGGATGAAATTACCTCTCTGCAATTCTCTAATCGGTCTGCCTCTGAACGGACGCAGCCAAAGTCTTATTTTTCCCTGCGGCGCCTGAGCACACCACCACTTTCATCACCCCTTTATAAACCCATAGATCAAAGTCATGCTTCCCTGCCTTCATTTCCCAAACTGGGACTGTTGTCCAAAACATGTAAAGCTCTGCAGAGGCGCTGCACGGTGTCTGGAGATAGTATATCTTATAGTGAACACAGCAGGCTTACGAGCCCCAGTGCTGCGTCTCCGTCTATGCCTGAAGAACCAATCCCGCTGACTCCACTGAGCTGTGGCTCCAGTATCAGCTGCCAACAGCCAATATCACCAAGACCCTGCCTCCATTTCACTATGGCCTTCTCTCCAGAGCAGCAAACCCTGGCAGTCACAGTCCTCAGCCTCACAGGGACACCCCACAGACTGGAGGACTTGTCTGTGCTGGGCAGTCTGCCGCCTCTGTACCCGTGTCCCATACAAGCATCTGGCCAGAGCAGCCTCAGCCCTGAGACACACAGCCTGGTGCTGCTTTTGAAGGTGAGCTCTGTGAGGGAGCTCCAAAGATGCGTACTGAGAATAACCATATACACACAGGAACTTCCCAGCCTGATGGGCACCACACTGGGTGAACTGGAGGCTGAATGTGGAGGAAGAGACTGGACAGCAGAGCATCCATTTCACTTCATGAAAGAGCTGAAGTCAAGCAAGTGGAAGCGAAAAAAGGTACTGGTCTATGGACTTAATATCTGTTAGCAGGTGCTGACTTTATTGTTAAGATGCATACATGTGTGGCCAGATTAATGTGTTTGGTTTTCAACCCCCTTTTGAGCAAGTTTGGCACTTCAGTTTAAATTTAAACCATATATTATATGATCTTGGTTTCCAAGATCAAGAATGAACATTCAAGCTCTGAATATAACAGTAACTGTGAGCCTGAGGAATTTGTTGTCCCTGTGGATCAGGGGGCCTGAGGAAAATAGTGTCCTGCTGTGCCCAGTTTCTAGGAGGTAAATGGAGGTAATCAGTTGAAATTGTGTGTTGAAACAAGCAAAGGGCCAAAAATCAATATTTTGTTTGATTTTTGTTTTGCTGTGTTGCTTCTGTTTGCTGTGATTTTTGTGCACTAAAAAGCAAATACCTCATGCTGTGTTTCTTGCTGAGTGAGGTTTCTCTCTCTGCTCTTTGACCTTTTACCCTTCGACTGCAGAGCGTGGTGTCACAGAACGTGCTGATGTCTAAGGCGCTTAGCTGTCCTCCACAGATCTTCATTTTGCTTCAGTATCAGACTCTGGCTCACTGCGTCAAAGCCACGGTCCTCAGAGCAGATAACCTCAACAACCTGGTTAACAAGCTGGCAGCAGCAGGTAAAAGCAGCATTTAATGTCACTGGAATTGGATATAACTCCCATAAGGACACCATGCATCATGAAAGCATGCGTGGGCAAAACTAACTTTTGCCTCACAGGGGCAGAGGTAAAGTAATTCCCTATGTTTGCTTTTAATGTTTAGGGGATTAAATGATGTCTTACAGGGCCGGAGTGCAGCAGGAGATCATCCCTTTTTTTTAATGACATTGTAGTTTAATCCTTCACTATTCACAATCCTCTGGAAAATGTTTCAATCTCCGCTGGATCTCTGTTCTGACAGATCTAATCTTTGTTTGCATTAGCCTGTCTAGGCACTATTTTTTTTTTTATTGCAGACAAGCATACCCTACATACAGGGCCATTAGATTTTATGATATCTGTTTCATGTACAGTATGTCACATAAATCTGAGGATAATCTGATACCAGATTCTGACAGTGTTGACAGTAGACTACAGAGAGTGGACAGAACTGTATTACTATGGATAAGGACAGGGGAAAATATTTATTTTATGCTTTGTAGCTCCATGTTTTACTTTATTATAGCTTATATTGTATTTACAGGGGGAAAGGTGGTATGAGGACTGTAAAAAAATCTTTGGTATCATTTTATTTTCAAATTTTTATCCAGTTTATGTACCTGGACAGTGTGCATAGATGGTCTTGTGTGTGTTTTTCAATAGTTTCACCTTCTGAAAAGTGTGACCCCTGAATACATACAAAAGCCTGTTTTTCAGTTTTGTGATTTACCCAAGTTAGTACTACATTTGATTTGCAGTTATACTTTGCAGTGTTGTCCTACCATTGCAAACAGTGGGAAAGTCAGTGCTTCCCCTTCTCCAGCTTAATCTGAATCTTCATGTTTAATGTTTATACTACCATAGAGTTGTTCACACTGTGTATGTTTGTGTTCAGAATACAAGGTGAAAATCAATCTGCATCATGATGGAGTTGTGATCAGCAGCAGAGAAACTAAAGGAGGGTCCTGCACTGTGTGGAATACTTCTTTCCTGTTTGACCTGCCTCCAGGAGACATCAGCCAGCTGCCCCTCATGCTCGAGTTCATAATCATGCAGGTAAAGATTGTTTTGGGAGCTCAATCCATCACAGAATGAAATTCATTTCATGACTTTCGTGTGTTGTAACTACCTTATGAATTCCATGTTCCCGCTCCTTTTTTACATAACAGAATCAAGTCCTTTCAGAGGATAAAGTTCTCGGTCGAGTCCAAATCGGTGCAGCAGCAGCAGATGCAGGACGTGCTCACTGGAGAGATATGTGCAGCCTGCAGGTGGAGCAGGCACGGTGGCACACTGTACAACCAGAGCCTCCATAGAGCTCTGACACGCTGTGTGTGTGTGCTGAAACAAATTGTTGTGACCAGTGGACTTGGCGCACTGTATGAACTCAGCTGGCATCCAAAATATGCTGTTATAGGTCATCTTTACCATGAAGTGCACACAGCTTATGTTTCACTTCACACATCAAACGATGTGTTTACTGACGCTGCACATCTAATGGATGGATATATGGACACTCAGCAATAAACTTTATACAATGGCCTTATTTAAATGTATCAACCTGTGAATTCTCCCATGAGAGAAAAGACTTTTGGAACAATAGTCCACCTTTGAACAGACTTTCTAAATGGATCTTGTACAATTTTGGATAATTTATCAATCCATTTGGCCTCTCAGTGAACAAATCAAAAACATGGCAACATGTAACTGACCTGTGTAATATAGTCCCTGTGACTAAAATGCACTTTGTCATTCATTGAATGTGTACCATGTAATACACACAAATGTATTTTCTATATACTCTCATGTACATCTGTACATTCACATTTTTTAAAAGATAAGTTTAAAATATCTTGTTGGCTGTAGGTTCTGAATGTACAAGTGATGTGAAGAACCATATCATGTCATATAAATAAAACACCCTTTTGCCTGAGGTAGCTTGTTGACTTTTATTAACACTATTTTCTGCTTTATAGATGTACTCTGTTAGACTGTATACAATAACATCACAATCCTTTTCCTAATAGTTAAAAAGCCTCCCCTAAGTGTTTCCTTGAATCACATCATTAAACTGCTGTAGTAAGTTAGTCCTGACATTTCATTTGCATAAAATGAACACACACTATAAGCTATAAGGCACAAAGTTGGCTGGTGAAGCACCCTGTAATGACTGGTCTATGTATAGTCTTATCAAAACAGCTCATTTGTCCTCTTCATCTTCATCAGGGCTACAGACATCTACAAGTTTAGCCATGAATATTCCATCAGGATAGAGGGAAAGTGGCTTCTTCCGCTGCGAGTCAATCTCGTCTGAACAGTGAAATAGGTTTAGCACTTCGGCATCAGAGGACTTGTCTGCAGCAGGTGGACAGTCCTGGATTGGCTGCTTGCAACTTAGTGAGGCTAAATAAAGAAAAAAGAAAAAAATAAGGGGAAATAATTACACATAGACTGATAGTTCAAATATTACAAATCAAGTTTGTTCTCTTACACATGCAGAGGATCGAAGACCAAGGACAGAAGAAGATGAATTAATTGAGATCAGGGATTTATCCACAAAATACTGATGTCAAAAGTAGCTTCTTACTCTATTAAACAATGTGCCCTACATCATTTAGTCCACTTGGGCATTTGTGGATATGTCCCTGTCTGAGATAAAGATATGGTAGTGTTCCCAAAGGCTACAAACTAAAAACACATGACACATCACGGCACCTACGTTAATGATTATTTCACTAATTCATGCACAACTTCACCTTGCAGCAGATTCTCATTTATTGTCTTCAGATTGCTGATTTCTGCACTCATAGTTGACATCTGGGAGAGGAGAGAATGGTTTGAAATCTCTCATTTCATCTTAATATTGGGAGCTATAGGCTTGCTTGACAGATATTTTCTATATTGTTTAAATCAATGCCTCTTAAAGTATATTTTTTGCTAATTTCTCTTTTTGTAAATAGCAATTTAAATTTAAACACATTTTGTATAGATGTAAAGACTTTTTACTGACTTTAGGACAAACTTTACAACATTATGTCTGGATGTTATTGTTACTGACACTACTGGATCTCTATTGTCATACAATGGTGGTCACTGTACTGTAACTCCTGCCTATCCTCTTATGGTTGAGTCAGATGTGTTCCAGCCGAGTGGTTCACTCCTCAGCTTCAAATCCGATTATTTACCGAGCAGAAAGAGTCATACGTGAGATTATAGCCGAACTACATTTGACATAGTGTTTAAGTGGTTATGCCACGTGTGCTGTATGCTCTTTGATTGAAAAAGCTGGGATTAGTGCTGTCTGCACATACAATATGTGCGTATGTAATGAATGAATGTGCGCGTGGTTGCGTTAATTTCATGATATAATCTGTATGCCGCGATTATACCATTAATCATATTAATTTACATCAGTTGCAGATGCTGATTTATGAAACATCCTAGGATTCAGACAAACAAATATAGATGATCAGTTGAGTGGTGTGGTGATGGAGGGTCTTATGTTGATGTTTTAGTCATTTAGCTGCTGCTCTTAACAGTGAGGTGTAGGGTTTTGAGGGACATATGGACAAACTGGCCTCATGCATGCATAAACTGCTTGCTCAGGCTGGTTACTTATGGATTTGGTAATCATTCCACTTTGTGTGATTTAAGCCTTTACAACCTGTTGGCTTGGGTTGTGGGGGTTTTTCTCCTCTGCTGGGTCTCCCCACTCCCCTCCTGGCCAGTCACTGCTTTCCTCATCCTCTTCAACCACCGGCATCAGCCCTGAGCCCTTCTGCCAGCTCCTCCTTTCCACTGCATTATTCTGAATGACAATTAAAGTACAAGGCATGTTCTTTCTGCACATGTGCACATTAGCGTAAAACATTTAATCTGTGTTTGTTGGTCAGTATTCTATGTCCTTGCTGATTTGTTGAAGCTTCTTACTCGTACAACTTTCGATGTTTGGGACCTCTCGTGTGGTGAAGAAGCTCCAGTCTGAGCTGCTGCTGATCTGTTGTCAACCTTTCCTCCCTCTTTTCCTTCTCGCTCCTTAAACAGACTCTTTAACTATAAATATGGTAAGATACAGTACATTCCTCTTATGAGGCTTGTTGTCATTTATAGCAGCTATAAAACACGAGCAGCCCTACGAGGCTGCACTTGGACACAATGGTGCTTTGAGCTAATTGCTTAATGTCAGCATATTAACATGCTCATAACAACAATGCTAACACAAGGATATAATTTTTTATCTTAACCACTCTTTGCCACTCTCTCTCTGCTTACTAGCACTAAACACAACTTATAGCTGAGGTGGGAATGCCATCGGTTTTGCAGGCTTTAGGTGACCAAATGTATGCACTATATTAGATACTTTTGTCCAGATTTTGACCTGATAATGGTCCAATCCATTAAATAGTTGAGACATTTCACTGAAAACCACAGATGTGAGCCTTCTTTTGGCACTAGAGAAGACGCCGGGGGATCATCAAAGATTGATCCTCTGAGAAACTACATTTCATGGTCAATCGATCCAGTAGTTATTGAGGTGTTTCCATCTTAACCAAAGTAGACCAACATTAGTTTCCCTAGAGACACACCACTGGATAAAAAAGGTGAACTGTGTATACCTGCTCAGTGACCATCCTCCTCTGCTGGTCCGTCTCCAGATTAACTGGGTAGACAGTTTTATCCTTCTTATCTTCAACAGATGATTTCTCATCTTTGACCTGCAGACAAAGAGTCTGTCATTTATTATGTTCACAACATCCACAGCAGGTCATCTTTAGAGGTGTTACTTTTATATAATTTAATTCACCTGGTAAAGCTGCTTTATAGTTTGAATCTTCTGTACTGCCAGTGTTTTCTCCTGTTGCAGCTGATCTACCCTCCTCCTGGTCTCTGAAAAATATGCAGCAGGAGTTTTAGCACTGAACAAGAGAGTAAAGTCAACATACTGTCCTCTGTAGCTTGTTCAAAAGTAGGCTCACACCTTCTGGCTGGGTCCTCAGTGAGTCAGTGGTTGACACATTTGCTTGACTTCCGTCTTCTGGACCACATTCAGAGGCCTTTTCATGAGAAACACAGAGGATAAAGGAGAGGAGATAAGCTGGTTCATTCCCCAGTCAGCGCACCTGCTGGTAGCACAGGTCCGTGTGTTTGAGACTGTTTAGGTGCAGCGACTGCACCTTGACCTCCAGAACAGAAATCTTGAGCTCAGCCTCATTTATTTCCATCTCTCTCAGCCTTTCTACGCTGCTCAAAGACTCTTCCTTGTGAAGATGAAACCTGTTACATACTCACTCCCTGTCTTTAAAACAATAAGTCATCAGAAAGCTTACTTTCCACTCAGTTCCTTCTCTTTTTCAGACAATTTTTGCATCAGCTTTTGAAACATTAGCAGCCAATATTCTACACACAAAATATTTACTCTAAATATTTACTCTAGAATACTTTATTTCATGTCATGTATGTACAACATATGTATGACATATGTAATTGCACCGTGACTGTTGGATATTCAGTTCAGTGAGGGAGGAACATGTCGTTACCTGAGGGGATTTGTTGAGGCTGCTCTGGGAGTCTGATGGTGGTACCCAAAACAAAGAGGATTCTGATAAGCTGATAAACAGAGACAGATCACAGAATTTCATTTTAAGCATTTGCTGGTGGTGCATTTTGAAAATGAAAATCTCATCAAAATCTGCTCACTCTGTCACTGTCTCTGTGTCCTCAGTCTGCATGGCTTTGCAACCTGCAAATACAAGGTCAAAGCAGTTTTACACCCCCTAGTGTTTGAAGAATAAAACGACATGTATTCTCTGGAGTGGGACACTTCACTGTGCAGTGACATTTGCAGATGCCGTAGAGAGCTGAGACATAGATTCACCTTCACCTTTATCTTTATATCTGTGAAACAGCGCCTGACTCCTGCTCTTTTCCAGCTCCAGCTCTTGTTTGCACGCGTCAAGCTCGAGCCTTAGCAGTGACTCAGATTCCTATTGATATAAAGCATAGAGTTAAATAACCCCTATATATATATTTACTACATTTTAACAATTAGATAATCTCAGTGCCATCACACTGAGAATAAAAGTTCGCAAGCACAAGCTTTTCAGGGATATGCTACCTTGGCTCTGGTCAGCACTGTCTCCATATTAGCCTTGTGCTGCAGCAGATTCTCAATTTCATGTCTGTCGGAACACAAATATGTATTATTACAGCAAGATGTGTGAGATTGAGAGTGCAATTAATTAGTCAAATTCATGATTTACAATATTGACTCACTTGTCTTTCCGGCCCTCGTCCTCAAGCTTCTCAATCTCACCTGTCTGATCTAAAGCTTCTGCTTGGAGCTGAAATTAGATTTTTCATTTTGTGATTTGGATGCATCTGAATGCACTGTTGTGGTATGAAGTTGTTTTAAGGAGGTAGTAAAGTCTTACCTCATTTCTGGACTTGTTTTTTTTTAGCTTCTCCAGCTCTTCCTGCGTAGCCTGCAGGGTCAAAGCCACCTTTTGCCATTTCTCTGTCCAGTGTGACACCATAGCTTTTAGGTCCTTGGTGATCTGGGAACTCACTGCGTCTTGTTTACGATACTCTTCCTCCTGTAGGTGTAGCTTCTCCTCCCTCTCAAAGACCTCGGCCTCCAAACACAGACACTGATCCTGCAGTTTCAGTTTTTCTAGTTTCAAACCTTCCAAAGATTCTCTGGAAACATAATTTGAAGGTCTCAGTAAAGAGAGGTTATATGATAGTACATTGCATTGCTGAAAATAAAAAGAATTATCATATATTTAAATATTGAAGAATAGCGTTGGATCCCACCTGAGCTGGCAGCACTGCTCTTTCATCTCTGTTAGCTCCTCATGTCGAACTTCATTCATTTTACCTCGTTCCTCTTTTTCTCTGAGCAGCTGAGAGCATGTTGCCTGCAGATCTTTGATCTGTTTGGAGTTGACCACCCTCTCTTCTGTTATTTCCTGTAGCTCAGACTGTGATGTTTTCAGTTTCTCCTTAATCTCTTCAGTCTCAAATGTCAGTTTTTCATTAACCTGGTGTACAGACACAACAGGGATCATTTAATAAAGGAGTCGGAAAAAATGAAACTTAACAAAAAGATAAATCTTTCTACCTCTCTGAGAGCCTTTGACTCCTGCTTCAACAGAACAATTTCCTGATCACGTTTGTTGTTTGAATCAGTGTCGGCCTGAATGATGAGGACCTCGCAACCTTCTGAACTTTGTTCTAGGACCTGGACCCTGTTCTGCAGATCTGCTTTCTCCTATAGAATTCACATGTTAGAAAAAGAAGTCATTACTTTATAATATGACATTGTGATCTTAGATGCCTCAGACATTACTTAAACATTACATATGATACCTGGATCAACTGATCTTTGTAAGACACATCTCGGCTCAGTTTGGCCTTCAGTTCTTTTATATTGTCCTCCAGCTTTAACACTTGAGCCGACAAGATGGCTTTTTCCTGAAAAGAATGAAATATAAATTATATATATATATGTGTGTGTGTGTGTGTGTGTGTGTGTGTGTGTGTGTGTGTGTGTGTGTGTGTGTATATATATATATATATATATATGTGTGTGTGTGTGTAGATAGATAATATTGAATCAGATACAGAGAACTGACCAGGCATGCTTGGCTGATCTTGTTGTTAGCTTCACTCAGCTGTTCTTGCACTTCAGAGTGATTCTGTCTTGTGTTGCTAAGCCTCTGGGTCAGCTCATCTATTTCATCCAACTGTGTCCTCTGTGTCTATGTATGAAGAAACAAAATGCACATAGCCTGAACGTGTAATTATGGAGTGACAAGAAAATGGCTAGACAAATGCAGTGTGACATTTGAATGACGAGTATCAACAGAACATTTTGAGATTTCCAGTATACATTTTTAAACTGACCTCTGTAAAAGTCTTGAGTTTCTGGAGTGCCTGGTTTCGTTCTTCTTCTTGTGTCTTTGCTCTCACCTCAGCATTTCTCAGAGCTTCTCTCAGCTTGTACACCTCTGTGTCGACCCTCTGCTTCTCCTGGATTAAAGCCATGCATAAAAGCAATACTTGGCAAACAATTAACAGAAAAATGCATTATTTAGAACACAAGTTCATTTCCATAACTTGCAAATCTAACACACCTGTCCGTTAAAGTCTTCTTGACTGATTGGTAACGTACTGCTAAGTGAGTCGGGAGTTTTTTCAGTTGGTTGAGCATTGCTCTCTCTGTCCAAAGTAGACCTCATTTGCAGCAGGTCCCTCTCCAGCTGTAGGACCCTTGTGAGTGAATTTCACATGAGGAATTTAAAGCTTTTTTTTAAAGACATTCAAAGTTTCCTTTCCATGTCTTTTGGTTCTCTTACTTTTCATGAAGCTCTTGTTGCCGACTCTTTTCAGATTGGGATAATTTAGCTGCCCCCTTCTCCTCCTTAAGAGCACTCATTGCTTCTGACAGCTGCTGTGAAACACATCAGTGCAAAATAAAGGGTGTGCAACTGAAACTCATACCAAACACCTATTCAAAGCAGAGAAACAATTAAACCGTCACCAAAACAACCACAGGCAAGGGGAGGGGGAAAATGCTAAAAGGTAGATCATAGAATTTGTTCCCATAGACATTTTTTTACCTTATATTTCATGTCCAGCAGTTGTGCTGTAGTTATATTGTAGCTCAGATGTGAATTTCTGGCCTTCGGTCTGTTCAGCTGAATGTCTAGATGCTCATGAGCACCCTGCAGCCACTGCCCTACTTCTGCTTGTCTGAGGCTACTTTCACCTCTAACAGCCCTTAATGCAGCCCCTGGAGATGGAGGAAAGGATCGTGTCGCACCTCCGGGCGCCAGATGGGACAATGATTGCCACTTCCTGAGACCAGGCTCACTCTTTCTGAAGCTATCGGTGCTCCCTGATGTGCTGAAATAAATACAGAAAACCAACCAGGATGTATTACACCACCCAGACTTGGAAAATGATATTATTGGGTCTTTGTTGCTTAAAAACTTGTATGAATTATCCCTTCACCTTGTGCTGACTTGGGACACAAATCCTGTCCCAGAGACAGTCGCCATACCACACCATGCTGAGGTCTAACAAAGACAAACACACGTTTTTAAAATAACTACACTTTGAACCTTGTTTTCTACCTCAAATAAGAGTATATCTGGGTCTTACCTGGGCTGTAAAGTGAGATCTGGTGTCCCACATGTCGAGGTCTGTGAGAGAAAATGGACTTGAACTTCTGCATGAGGGTCTGAACATCTTGTAGTGTCTTCCTAGATCCAAACTATCACTTCCCTTTGTATGGGAGAGGTGACAATCCTCATCTCCCCACATGTCTGCCCAGGCAACAGGGATAGATTTTCACACAAAGGTGGCAGCTCGAGGAGTGGGGCTATTCTTGGATCATGTGTCTTGATAGTTCCACTGCTTGCTTGATGGTAAACAACTAGTTTTAACACTGTATGATTATTACAGTGAGCTTGTGATCTACAGAATCATTTGCTCATATTAGAGATTTCTTGATTACTTCCTTTTTCATAACTAAATACAAATATGTCTGATCAAATGTATAAAAATGTGATTAATAAGAAAGACAGTCTGAGGTACCTCGCTGCAGAAACTCTCTCCATTCTCTCCACTTTCCTGTCCCAGCTCATTTGACCTGTTTGTAAGCCTCACACAGCTTTGATTGCAAGCTTTTCAGTGTACAGCCCTTGAACTGAGTATCTATGGTAACCTCTGTACACAGGATGCAGTGGGGTGGGTGTGTCATGTGCCAACACTTCTGGGATAGTCTCCACATGATCTCACTCAGTCTGCTGACGAGCTCGGCTGACATGAGCTGTTAAGAACATCACCCAGATTGAGAAAATAACACACATACCTTACCCATGGTGAATTATTTATGACAGCAAATGTGTCAAGGGTTGTAATGAATGTCTTAAGGCACGCACAGAGGAAAAAATGCTTTAAAATTATATTCTTTGATAGGTATTTTTTATTATTTATTTTTATTATTTTTTAATTATTTTATTTTAGCTCTAAGGATAAGCAAGCATGTGATCAACTGTCATATGGTATCATGCCAATATAAGCATGCTAATACTCAACAGCTCAGTGTGAAAAATTGCACGCTGCTGACTAAATCTAAATTGTACCAGCATGTGCTGGTCAGTTTTTCGATGCTGTCTTTCAAAAATATTGTACATCACAGATTATGATCAGATTGTCAAAAGTGTTACATGTGACACAGCATTTGAAATTAAGCAAAATAAAACATTAAACAGCATAAATGTCTGATAACCACCAGAAATCGTAGTGTGTCAGATTTCACCACTGGGTACAAATGTTTCACAGTTAAGCTCTTATCTTGAAAAATATTTTATTGTTGGAAGCAACCGGAAGCCGGAAGTAGTCATCCAGACGTCAACAGCAGCAACAGCTATTGACTATTCAAGAAGCTAAAAGCTAGCAAGGAGGAACATTTTTCTTTCAGCACTTAGCTTCCTTATTCATTTGTGTTTTTGAAAAAAAAGTGTGCTTCGCATTGATTCCGGAAAGGTACAACACTTTAAAGCCAGATGTTTGAGGAAATACAGCGTCCTGAAATCAACGTTAAATAGTAACTTAGCCAGATAACAGGCCGACGCTAAGGCTAGTCAGTTAGCATAACTATTCGGTAACATCAAGCAAGGACTATTTCTGATGTCCTGCTGTCAGAAAGTTTACTGGTTACTACAACGCGTCTTTGACAAGTAACGTTTAATTAACTTATATATTTTTTATCTTTGTATAGTCATGGCTGCGGATTGGTTGGGTAGTTTGGTGTCAATTAACTGTGGGCCAACACTGGGGGTCTATCAAGGAGAGGTGGTGTCTGTGGACCAGTCCAGCCAAACCATCTCCTTAAGACAGCCTTTCCATAATGGAGTCAAGTGCCCTGTGCCCGAAGTCACATTCAGGTAAAGCTCAGCCACAAATTGTCTTCTCCCATGGGTGTTTCTCACAGATGGAGTTGATTCATAGCGATTGTTTTTTCCTGTTGCTCTTCCCCCCTTTTCTGCAGTGCCATTGACATAAAGGAATTAAAGATTTTAGACATCAGAAATGGCAATGCAAGGAATAGCTCTTCTGCATCTACAAAGATAAGTAGTGCCCCAGTTTCAGTCCCAAAGGCTGATCCCAGATCTGTGGAGAAACTTAACTCCCCTCAGCACTGCTCTAAAAGCTATGGAGAGCGTCACCTGGATGTACCAGGCCAGCCAAAAGGATTCCGCCGAAGACACAACTCCTGTAAGTACAATGTGCAACTCATTTACAAAAAGTCTATTTCAGATTGTAGCTATGTTGAGATTTACTATGTATTTTCCTTATCAGGGTCATCTAGTAGTCGAGGGTCAAACCAAGCAACACCCAAAAAGAACGGGGTGAAAAATGGTCAGATGAAGCACAGAGACGACGAGTGTTTTGGGGATGGTATGGATGACGGGCTGGATACAGACTTTGATTTTGAAGGAAACTTGGCTCTTTTTGACAAAGCAGCAGTTTTCTCAGAAATCGACATATCAGAGCGCCGAAATGGTGCAAGGTCACGAGGTACGCCTCAAGAGCAGACGCCCTCAAGGTACCGTCATGACGAAAACATCCTGGAGGCAAAACCTATTGTGTACAGACAGATTACTGTACCGCAGCCTGGGGCCAAAGAGTACTGCACTGGTAAGTGTTTCACATTGTAATGAAATAAATGGTAGTGAAGGCAAATGATCTAAAGTAGACTGGTATATACCTTTGTCCTTTTTTTTCCATACAGACTCTGGGCTTGTTGTACCCAGCGTATCCTATGAGCTACACAAGCGTCTGCTGTCAGTCGCTGAACGTTATGGTCTCTCACTGGAGCGAAGACTTGAGATGACTGGAGTGTGTGCCAGTCAGATGGCACTTACATTGCTGGGTGGGCCCAACCGGTAATCATGCACTGATTGTTTCTAAGCACAGATGAAAACAGCCTCAGCTAAATGACAGTCGAGTCCTACTTGTAATTTATTGACTGCTCACCTAGTATCCTCTAGTAACCTCTCGCCAGTATAGTGTTAATTTTTCATAGAAAGTAGTGACTGATTATAGTGGCTTAGTGTTTTTAGCAAAGCACATTATCAGTTGTGCCAAAAAATGTCCAATACTGATCAAATAAGCCAACCTTAAATAATCAGAGAAGAAGCATGATGACATTTCACATTTACATATTACATATTTTTTCTTTACATATTTACATGATTATGTAATGTCTTGCTCATTTATTTAAATATTAGATACTGTAGATTAGAAACTGATACTTAGGAATTTTACTGTTTTATATGCCAAATATGAGTTTACAAAATTCAGGAAAGCAACTTATTTTCTTTCCATGTTTCTTCCAGATTCACTCCAAAAAATTTACACCAGCGTCCCACAGTGGCTTTGCTGTGTGGCCCTCATGTTCAGGGAGCCCAGGGCATCAGCTGTGGTCGTCAGCTGGCCAATCATGAGGTGGAGGTCATCCTGTTTCTACCCAATTTTGTGAAGATGATTGACTCGGTCACCAGTGAGCTCACACTTTTCAACAAGACTGTTGGCAAACAGGTGTCAAGTATCAAAGGTGGGCATATTTTTCTACCTTTTATTTTTTTACTTTAGGTCATAGGTATATTAGGTCAGGTAAAAAAAGCTATACCTTGAGATTTTTCTTTATTTTCTGACTTCACAGACCTTCCAGACACGCCAGTGGACCTAATCATTAACTGCCTGGACTGTCACGAGAACACATTCCTGATGGATCAGCCTTGGTACCGAGCGGCAGCAGACTGGGCTAACCAGAACCGAGCACCAGTTCTCAGCTTAGACCCTCCTGGTAGTGGACAGGGGCAGGCAGTCGAAGCCAAATGGTCCCTCTCTCTTTGCCTCCCCCTTCCCCTGGCCGAGGGTGCTGGCAGGGTTTACCTGTGTGACATAGGTATCCCTCGCCAGGTGTTCCAGGAGGTGGGAATCAAGTATCGGTCTCCTTTTGGGTGCAAATTTGTCATCCCCTTGCACTCTGCATAATGGGACTAATGGTCAACATGACAGATTGAATCTTTCACCCTCCATGACCATTTTGGTTTTGGCGCCTTACTGTGTATTCCAGAGCCTCAGCTCTTTATCACTTCATCCATTAAGTTTCTAACCCATCAACATGTGAATGGGACTTTTCCTTCATTCCGAAGGACCACTGCCTGGTACATTAGTTCTGCAAGGACTGAGTGCAAATGGGTGGGATAGGAAAGAGCTTTATTGATAAAATGATTGTGTTGATCATTAGAGGCTTCAGCAGTTGTGTAGATATCGTTGTATTTACGTCATCTTACAAGATATTTAGAAGATAGATTTTCAAAAATACAGCTGAAGTGTCAAAAGTAATACCACATAGTGTTTAGTTTTAAGTTTAATGAGACAATCTCAGAATTTTCTGAATGTCATTGTAATCTAACCTCATTCCAAAGGCCATCCAGTAAATAAAGATCCACCATATAATACATGCAAATGCAATGTTATTGCGTTAATGTGGATCCAACTTATATTGGTGTTACCATTGCTAATGACGTTGCCAATACGCTGCAGCACTGTTGTCTGACGTTTTATTAGGATAGAAAATTCAAACAAGCTCATGTGGAATATTTGTCATTTATGTGAGTAATGCTGTGTTTTCAAACTAAACCAGAGTTGAATGTGGCAGCTACTGGAGAGAATCCAGATAACAGCAGTTTTTCCGTGAAGTTAGACACTGGTGATAAGGGCTTTGACGAGATGAAACGGCATGCAAAACTTCTAGTGATCTGGTTTTTTAGTGTAGGAAAATTTTTTACTGATTATATTTTGCTACAGTAGAGAACCACAATGATTTCACATCCAGGCTAGCATTTGTAACTCAGTTGTGCAGTTGTGCATTCATTATTCCTTTCTGTGGTCTTTCTGAAAGAGTTCAGCTTGTTTCTGGAGTTTACAGTCAGTATATTAGAATTTGGCATCTATGACAGCACTTGCTATAAGAAATTGAAACCTGGCAAAGTTAAATTATGATTACTTCACTACTACAGAAAAAAATACAGCTCCAGTGAAAAAACAAGCATGGCAGTACAAGTATGTAGGTCATTATAACTGGGTTTCATCCATATCCTTAAAACATCAAGGCCTTATGGGGATGGTGTATGTTAAAGGCTGCTAAGAAAATACATTTTGAAGAAATGATATTGGACAAAAACTCCCATCCTTGTTTAAACCCATCATATAACACAACCTCTTGTTGAGAAAGTCTTTGTTCCAATGCTGTATTTTTAGTTATTAGCATTGTTACAAATGCCAGTGAGATTTTGAACGAGTTTCTCTGATTTCCTGGAACAGAACCTGGAAGTTCTGCTTTTCATTTTGGCTCTCTATTGTATCGGGTAAAGGACCATACCAGAGTATTTGGAAATTTGCGTCCCTTAACTACAAATCATGTATATTTAACATTTGTGCTAACCGTTTTAAATGCAGGCTGCAGTTTTTCTTTTAAATTTTTTTATATTTTCCGTTGGTCTCCAATTATCACTAAAAATCTATTAGCAGACTCTAAGAAATATGTCAGTCATGTAATCCATCACATTGACCATCAGTTCATATTGACTGTTGTGTGGTCATGGTTTAATCGTGGATTTCAAAAGCCTGTGCTGCATCACGCTGAAAAAACCAATGCATACTTGACCCTGTCTGTGATGATGGACTGAAATGTCAAGAGTGTTCTAGTAGATTTTTATGTTATATTGAAATTAATAGAAGTCAATGGATTTCTGGAAGGACAACTGCATCTAAATTTATAAAATACAGCAGCATGGTTTGCAGATGGTTAAATATGATGTAAAATGCAACAGCTTTTTAATAAATTAGCTAAAAACCACTGGTATGGTCCTTAAAGTTTAAAACTGCACGACTGAATATTTACTGTGGAGGTTTGAATGTAGACAGTTATTTGAGAAAAGATGTGTTGGTTTACAAAACAAGTAGCTCCGTATGTTTGGGATGGAAATGCATTTTTGGGTGAATTGTCTTGATCCAAACTCAGAGTGATCAACATCCAACATCCTGCACTGAGTGTCCTCTTTGAACCAGATTGAAAAAAAATTGCTGATTATTTTTTTCTTTTTATGACATTGCCATTCCCTCCTACTCCTTTTTGGGAGTAATTGGTTTTATATAACATAAGTGGTATTTACCATGACATTTAAGTGTAGACTGTGAAATACAAGAGCTGCTTGCTTGTCTTGAGGCCCAGACAGACGGGTCACAGACGTATCTACTTCCAGATCTTTACTTGTTTCACTGCAAGTCAAACCCTTTTGCTTGTTGTGTAACAAGACGACATTAGTTTAAAATTTGAAACGTGACCAGAACAGAGGCTGTTTTTAGTTCACCGGTCTTTACCTGAAGTGCACATTGTGCACATCAACATGTCCTTAAATGTTGTATCATTGAGGTCAGTGAAGTCTAGAACAGGCTGAAGTGAAGCAGATGTTAAAAACATCATCTAGGACATGGCTCATGGTGAGATGATGTGTCCGAGCACAAAGGTCTCAGGAGGATTAAAGAATACTAACATTTTACTTGTTTTTTCTTTGTGCACACGAGCCTGCACAGGCCTCTTAGGCTGATTTAGTGAAAATTACTTTCATGCACAATGGTTTTGTCCTTTCTCCAACATTCCTCAGGCCTGATGTGTTGTGTGTCATGTGTTGAGACAAGTCTGGCCTGGAAACATCTGCCAGTTACTGAATGTGAACATGAGATGAGATGTGTTCCTCCTTGGCCACCAGGGGGCTATCAAACTAAACTTTTGGTGGCACTTCCTTATTCTGGTGTGTAATGGCAGCTTTATGTACCTTGTACTATTTCCTGAGAGTTATTTCTCTTTGAAATGTGAACAGTTCTTTTGGCAGGAAAAAAAATCTGTATAAAGCATAAGTTGTTTATGCTTTTTAAGAGTTCGTTTACATGTTTAAGATTCTCTGATCTGCACTGGATGTTTAGTCCAAAGCGAGATCAGTTTTGCAGTTCAGATAAATGGCATTAAATCAGCCAGTGGGAGGTTTCCTTTTGAGAGCGAAGTTCACATTGTGCTAAAATACTTTGCAGTCCTCTTGTGTCATGTCTGCAGATTGAAACAACAAATAAATAAAAAAAAAATCTTCCACCATTTTTTTTTTCTTTGTGGGCTTTCTTTGAAAACATTGATGATCAAATTCCTTCACCAACTTGACTCAAATAGACCCGGTGATCCATTTTTAGCCAGACTGGTTTACCATTAACGCGCATGTGCACTGCAGAATCAAGGTGGGGCAAAAAAACTTGAATGTTTCTGACGGGGTGAAGGAGTGGGGCAGCCTGAAGTTGACGCAAATTACTCTGAATCACATTTATTTCATCGCTGCATGTTTGTTTAATCCAGTTGAGTTCTCGCGTTTTTCTGACTCACTTTACATTTTCCACCGTCGAGGCTGCAGCGGCACGCTGGTAGAAAAGCTCATTTTCCTCCAAACAAGCCTACTTTTCCAAATGATGTTGACAGGAGGCGCACCAACAGCAGTCTGGTTTTATTGAGGCACTTTTGGACTTGTGAAGTTTCTGGTCACCTGAGACAGATTTCACTTCCTCGTCGGGACTTGATGTGTTTTGCGCTTCGACATCGACAGCCGCTTGTTTATTTCGTGAATGGGGATTTTGCTTGCTGTCAGATGAAAACAGGCGCCAGACAGTAGCCGAATCACCTGTTAGTGACTTAAATCTCTCGGGTTTTCCTGCAAACAGGTAAGAGTTTTATTTTGAAATAGACCCGTTGCTCATAGATTCAGTGAAGCTGCTGTGCTCTGGTGTGCTCTCACAAAACATAGCTACCTGTGTAGGCTCATCGGCTGGTTTGTTTCACTCCAGATGGAGTTAAATTCGATCAGCAGAAAGCAGTGGGGTTTGGATTGGCTGTGATGTGTAGGCTGCAAAATAATCAAGCCTTTATCTGCACTTTCTATTATGTAATGCAGCTCAAAGGGCTTTACAGTAAAGCAAAAATAGATACATGTGTGATTTCATGACAGACGTGGCATTATTAACATCCTCCTCCTTCAAACTTGTGCTACTTCCTCTGGCTCCTGGGGTGCAGCAGACTCACCGTGCAGCTGTTCACATTGCACCGTCACAATGTGGTGGATAATGTTATTAATAATGATGACGGTTTCCTGTTGACTGGGGAAGGTGAGCATGCAACAGAGCCTCGGAGCTTTGACATTTTTCTGGGAACTCTCACCTGTTTTGTAACTCCGGCAGCACTTGAATGTGTGAAATGTGTGACTTGCAGAGGGTTGATATTAAATGCTTCTCAGTTTGATGTTGCCTATTTGTCATTCAGCCTTGCTGATGGCTGAGTTGATCAAATAATGTTGAAAAGGCACCAATGCATTTAGAAGCAACTGCCAAAAAGAAAACAAAAGTTCACTGAAAGCAGTATTTCTAAGGGGAACTGAGGACCTCTTGGCTCTGTTTCAAAGTGATGGCCACTCCGCCTGACATAGGAATTCCCTCAAAGGTCAGCATCTTTCTGGAAAAAGAATGAAGCCAGTCTGGTAGTGGCACAGCCTTAGAGCCTGATCTTCTAATACTGTGTGACAAAACTGTGAGGAAGAATTAAGCTGTTGGAAGAAGAAGAAGAAGAAGAAGAGCTTGTGAAACCACAGCAAAGCAAAGCTGCTACCCTGTAATGTGTCATGCACGGCTGCATGAGCAGAGCAGCGGTGCACTGCATCGTGTGCATAACGCCTCGGCAAGGAAGTGTCCGTCCACTACTCAGGCATGACAGCTTTGGCTTGCATGGTGTTCTCTGATGCATTTACTATTAGATTATCAGTTACCCAAAGTGCCATCAGTGTCAAGACTTTCGTTGTGCTGTTTGAACTTTGGGCAGGTGTAAAATGCAAAGTGTGCTGTAATGTCTGGATGCTAAATTAAGGTGGATTTTCCCCTGACTAACAATCATTGATTTTTCTTTTCCTGTTGCTCTGAAAACATCCTTGTTTTTCAGGGTTGGGTTTTATGTTTATTTATGATAAGCTGGATGCTTTTTAGGTGTATGGTCTGTCATTTGCTTTCATGCTTTGTATTACAGAGCGTCACAAGCTAAACTGGCAGCCATTTAAGTGATACAATGACGGCTTGTGCTGCAGGGCCTACCACTGGACTCGCACTTCCTGCCTTATATCTTACAGACAGTTGTTTCAGTGAGCGCTGCTGCTGCACCAGAGTCCAGCTGTTGTCCCGGAGGCAGAGGTGATTTGCTCCTCTGAGGTTCCTGAAGAACATCTGCAGGCTGTCAAATCCAGCTGGGTGAACTGTTGGCCTGCGCTCTTCCTCTTTCTGTACATTTCTCATTTCTCACCACTCTGTGTGTTGGTTTGTAAACCTGCCAGATAAAAGCTCAGTGGATATGGACAGAAATCATTATTGGCACTTGGCCCTGCCACCCTGCTGCTGTAATGGCGGTGATAACAGGGAAGCAGCATCAAAGCAGCCGCAGAGCATCCTGAGGCTGGAGGGTCAGGATGAGGGGCAGATTACCCAGAACCTCCTGCTGCATGTGGAGGAGAGATGCAGGAGCGCACAGCTAAGAACACAGACATGATGCTCATTGTGACTTTCTTATTACAGGATATCCAGTGGTGGAAGAAGTATTCGGATCCTTTACTTTAGGAAAAGTACCAACACATTAATGTAAAAATACCTTATTAGTGAAAGTAATTGCATTCAAAATCCCTCTTGAGTAAAAGCACAGAAGTATTATCAGCAAAATTCACTTTAAGTATGAAAAGTAAAAGCACTCAACATGGATAAATCTGTGACTGTGCTATTACATATTATGTGGTTAAGGTGGAGCTAATTTGAATTACATTGTGTACATAAAACATTAGAGAGTTTCATCCAGTGGAACTCAAACTAAGCTATAATAAATAAATAAACAAATGCAGTATGAAAGAAGAAAATCAAAAAGTTCTGATATACAAACATTTATTAATTTTTTCAGACTTTTCTGTTACCTTTGCAAGAAAACCCCAAGTAGACACTGCTTATTTGTAAGAGATCACAAGCCAAATAGCATTGCAGCCACTGATTTAATATTTAACAAGCCTTTTTTTATTTTTGTTTTATGAGCTTATTAGATGAAATAGATATTTAAAATGTTAATCTGAAATCTAACTTGTAACTTTAGTCAGATGAATGCAGTGGAGTAGAAAATAGCATAAAATGGAAATCCCCAGGTAAAGTACAAGTACTTAAAAATCGCACTGCTGAGGAAATACACTTTTTTATTTTACGCCACTGAGGATATTTGAAGTTTGCCTTTTTTGCATTCCCTTGTAATGTTTCAAAGACTAGTGCATGAAACCGTTTTTAAGTGACAAATTTGCAAATCTGTCCATCCGGCCCTCCAGCCCTCCTCACTTAACTATATAGCAGTGGCTTTTGTAACACCTAGCATGATCTGTGTTTTCACCTCCCATTTTCTCTGCAGATAGACGAGGGAGTGGCAGATCTAAGAGAAGGCCAAAGAAGACATTTCTACATTCCTGTCCTGTCTTGCTTTGTGCAGTTAGGCTACTATGATTTGTACAGTTTAGACTATGACTGACTTGCATAATACCAAGAGTCGAATGTTGATCAACCGGTTTGGTTTGAATAAGAGGATTGTTATGGTTGCCAAGAATATGTGAAATAGGACTATAACAGCTATATGAGCATTATTTGAAGAGACGTGACTTTGGATTAAGTTTGTGCTCTTCGCTTACTCCATTTAGATTCAGCCTGTCATTGACTTTGCTGGTTTCCTGTTACCCTCAGCAGCTTCTCCTGTAGCAGACAGCATCTCTCAATTGGATGTAGCAGAGCAGTAGACACAAGCTGATTCATATATCCAGACCTGCAGAACTGAGGCATTGCTTCTCTTAAAGCTACTCACTGGACATACTGATCATGATGGACTTCTCAATGAGACGGGAGGTCAGCAGAAGCCCAGGGGTCAGTAGAAACTTGACCGACTCACAATGACAGCCTTGTCCGCTTCCTGAAAAGAGCAAGCTGTGGTTCCATGTAGAGCTCTCTGGAAATGGCAGTGTGACACCATGACAGAATGAGTTCTGTCCCATTCAGTCAGCTGCTGGCGGCCTGCTGCTGAGATGCATTCACTGTCCCAAAAAAGAGCGAATTGAAATGTGCTGTTGTTTGTCAGCCTGGGCTTGATGAAATATTCCTGACTTGATGAGATCACTTTGCTCCTTCACCGAGGACTCTGTCCAGACAAATTCTAAATTCAGCATCTTGTGCATGACATACTGCTTCAAGTTAGAACTCATGCTGACACCTTAGTTACAAGGTTGGATTTCTCACCTGCACTAAAAGAGTTTTTAACCACGCTACCAGCAAGCCCCAGGGATGGCAATGTTGGTCGATCCACCACTTTGGTCCATCCTGAACTATCTCAAGAACTTTGGACGGATTGTTATGAAATTCTGTACATTTATATTCTCTAAGGTTGAGTCACACTGACTTTGGTGATCCCCAGATTTTACCTTAAGCATCAGCAGCAGGTTGACATTTGTGATTCAGAATTAAATGTCTTGACAACTATTGGACTGCTGGATTAGATTATTATATAGTGTGGTGGAGATATTCATGGTCTCTCAGTGGTGGAAGAAGTGTTGGGCATAATTATTAGCAAGAAAATGTACTTATACGTACATATATGCACTTTTACTAGTGTATTCACTGTGCAGCTTAAATGGTCCCTGTTGTTGTGCCTGTCCCTGGTATCTTCTATTAGATCATTATTATTGATGCACTGACATGTAATGTATTTTTATGCTGCACCCAGCTGCAGTAGAGTTAATCTGACCCCTCTTTTGTACTTTTTGGTAGTTTAATTTACTTTATGATAATGCATTGTATTTTATATGCTCATTATTGTTTTTTAAAATCTTCAACTGCAGTATATCTAGTAACCACAGGTGCCAAATACATGCAATGGAGTAAAAAAAATACAATTAAGTAAAATACAAATAACTGACAGTTATACTGCAGTGCTTGAATAAATGCCCTTGTAGGAAATGCTTTTTATCTACAGTAACACAGCAGTTTCCAACCTGAGCGATATCACAGATACATCTGAGGTGCCCCAAACTGATAAATGCGAGAGAATCTTTTCTCTAATAATGTCTTTTTCTTCCTGTGAACTATCTGTGACTCCTAGCCATTTCAGACCCTTAGCAGTCACCTGAAAGAACTAGTTTCTTCGCATTGAGTATTACAGCTTCAAAAAGCCACTAGCACGGCTGTAGACTCTTAGTGTTATTTTCCTGTTATGACCTTCTATACAGTGTGAAATATTAAAGTGTGTGTGCGTGGGAAATGTGTCTAGATAGACAGAAACAGAAAGACAGCTGCAGGACTCCGTAGGGGACGATATCCGCCACATCCTCATCATACTTTGTGATGACAGTCCTCTCTGGGACACATGAGAGTTTTTAAACTTACATTTGGTGTCTCTGAAGAGGTTATTTAGAAGAAACATGCTTCTGAAAGGAAGAGTTTGAAGAGTGATAATAGCAGATTTGTTGTATCTTTAATGTTTCTAAGAGCTCCACCCTAATATTGGAGTATTCTAAATCTGGGCTCTGCTACAGGAAGTTGACTGCATAGTAATGGTCATGTCAGAGGATGTGACCTCATGTAAGGTGACAGATCTATCAGAGCCAGGATTTTCCCCTTAGCTGTGACCATTAAGCCCCACCACTTCTCCATGGGAACTGATACAGGAAGAGAGGAAGTGGGATTTTGGTGGAGGAGGGGGTGCATAGAGCATGACTTCATCGATAGGTCATCGCTTCACTATAACGCCTCTCCTCTGATTTGTTGTGGCTGTATCGTGGAAACACTGCCCCATGTGACTCAGGCCTAAGGTTACTGTTGCAGTGGCCTCTTTTTTGACGTAAAGAAACTCTGGGCTGGATGAGTCCCCCGGGCCTGGTCAGATCTCACCACAAGTTTGCATTCCAGCACTGAAGAGAGCTATCTTGATTCGTACAAGGCCCAGTCATTGGGGCTTAGCTGGGGAACCAGTGTGTGTCCATTTTTGGTCAAAATGAACAGGGTTACCATATGGAATGCAAAGTACAAAGTAGATCAAGTTTTATCCTGCTTACTCATCAGCTTGAATATCTATCTTCAAATATCTATGTTATAGTACATTTCTTAGTTTTTAACTCGTGTTATTGCCTTGTCTCTATGCACATGCTATTATCCTGCATCATGGAAACATTCTACCCCAGTTGTGAAAGTGTGATTTTAAAAAAGAAGACTTGTTAGTTCTGCTTTCTGTATCAGTGAGTTATTTTTACTGACACTGTCTGATCTGCCACAACTCTAGAGCGTTCTGTCAATAGCTCACTTGTTTGTCTTGACTTAACCTGCAACTCTACTTAATAAAACTTTGCTTGTGGTTAAGTGACTTTTTCTGAAGCAGGCACATCATACTGACTAAATTGAGTTCCTCTTCATAGGTACTGTGTGCATGCATGTGTGTGTAACAGCTCTAATGATAGCAGCTAGAAAACATCACCTGTGAGAGGACTGAAACGCCTCACCATGACAGAGGTCCAGGTAAGATAGGCTTCTAGAGTACAAACAGTGGTGCATGCCAAAACTCATACATACAGGAGGCGTGTCTAATGAGTAATTTGCTTACTAATTAGTGATCTGCCCCTGTTCCCGTAGACTCCATGGCCTCAGGGCGCAGAGTGTGTGGCCAGGTACAACTTCAAAGGCACATCAGAACAGGACCTGCCCTTTAACAAAGGAGATGTGTTAACTATTATTGTCGTCACAAAGGTAATATTTCGTCTGCTACATTTCTGGCCTAACTTATGTTCTTGTAAATGTAGAACTTTTCTTTTCAGTTTTCTTGCAATTTGTGAATTTAACAATGACACTTATTGTCTGTAGATATGTAAACACATGGGGATGACTTCATTGTTACTTACTCCTCATTAATGTTTATTCATTTTTAACATTTTCTGCCATATTGTGTTTCAGGATCCAAACTGGTACAAAGCTAAAAATGCTGCAGGTCGCGAAGGGACAATTCCAGCCAACTATGTTCAGAAAAGGGAAGGTGTCAGGCAAGGAGGAGGAGGCAAGCTGAGTCTAATGCCGTGAGTACACAGATAATCATGTTTTTTTTTTATAGCACAGATGCCCAATGTAATCTTTCACTTTCAAAGCAAGCAACATTAGGCTTATGTATTTACCGTTTAGATCTCAAAGGTTGCCACCACACCAGCTTTGTGTCTGCAGCCGTGGCTAAAATAGCTTGACTTTGCCCTCTTCCTATGGCTCTGTGGTTGCTGTAGGCAGATGGCCTATTTGTCGTGGCAGCAACACTGTAGTTATGTGAATGGAGACCACAGTTGGGTCGGGCTGTGTTGTAATTGCTGTGCACTTGTGTCTGTTTCCAGCTCAGCTTTGCGTGAACTTCCTGTTGTTTCTTTTCTATCGCACTCTATCTCAAAAATCTCCTTTTTTGTCCACATGACAGATTTCCGTGTGCATGCATGTACACATGTGCTATGAATGACAAGTTTACTTATAGAGGTCTTGATCACAAAATGAAGTCTCAAATGAGTTCATGAAGACAGACCTACCTAGACCAACAGTGACGAAAACATACAAAGAAGTAAGGTAATATAAAACACAACATGATGAAATAATCACATTAGAAAGACATAACAGCCCACTTGAGCTACTCTTAGCTAAGTTTAGCCTAATCTACCCAGCATTGGCCCTAAATCATCAGCTAGTATTGTATCTATATTTATAGACATATAATAGTAATAATATCTTATTTATACATACAGACTAGTGTGACTGAGCATCCATTCTCTTGTACAGTGACACCCTGTTTTACAGTAAAAAAAAAACAGGTGTACAATGAAAACTTATATTAAAAGAACGGACACAAGTTGCAAACTAATCTTGTCATATAAAATGCAGCGTTCATTATTTCAAATACCAGCAGTAATGAATGGGTTCATATGGTAGAGGGGAATCTTGTGGCCTCTGAGTAAAGAGCTTCAACAGTCCTCTTCCTCAGAAGGACGCTGCTTCTGCTTCTGTGAAAAAACGCCATTGTCTCAGCTTTGCAACAAGCATTTCTGTGTCATATTTAAATGTTATTTTGTCATGGAGCCATATGCAAATGAATTTACTGCACTTTCTGTGACCTTCCCAATAATATAGATGTCTGTATAAAGTAGATATACACTGTTGCCCATAAAGTTGGAATAATTGTTCAATACCCCCAATTTTGTTAAAGCCTGAATACACAGTTTGCAAAGGTTAATTGTGGTTTAAGTTTCACTATGATATGTTTGGAAGAGTTTGATCAATAAAGTTGAGAAGATATACACTTTATTTATCAAGAATAAATCACATTGTCACAATCATTTCATGAGAAGAGGTAAAAAACATTTTAATCCAACTTTATGGGCAACAGTGTATATACACACTACTGCAATCTATACCTATCTCTACAGAAGTTGTTTTATTTGCATTGAGGGCTCATTTGCGGTTGCTGGTAACATTATGAAGTGCATTAAACAAGGAAAAATGAGAATTTCAAAAAATTAAAATAATTAGCAAGGTAGAAACTGCTTTAGAAGCTTCATGAAGGAAGGATTTATTTGTCGTATTAGACTGTATTAGTTTTAGATACATGTACCTGTAATATGCTCTGTGATGACTGCTGCAGACAGAAGGCAGTCAGCAGAAAGGTTCCACGTATGTTTCAGTCTCATTTGGTTCCTAAAATATATGTATTTATCATTTTAAGGATTGTTTTGCTCCATTTCAAAGCGATCTTTTTCACAGTGATAAGATTAGCGTTGGTCACAGGCTTGTCGTGGTCTGTCTTTTTGGGTGCACTGTCACCTCTCTGGTTTCTCCACTCTCAGATGGTTTCACGGGAAGATAACACGGGATCAGGCAGAACGGTTGCTTTACCCTCCTGAAACAGGCCTGTTTTTGGTGCGAGAGAGCACCAACTTCCCAGGCGACTACACTTTGTGTGTCAGCTGCGATGGCAAGGTGGAGCACTACCGCATCATCTACCACAACGGCAAGCTCACTATCGATGAAGAGGGCTTCTTTGAAAACCTCATGCAGCTGGTTGAGGTAAGACAATACAAAGGTAACACCTTCTTTTATTATAAATAAAAGAAGGTGACTCATGTTTGCTGTGGTGCTGCACAGAGCTTACGTCTACTATACTGTATGTATGTTGTATTTTCCTGTTTTAGAGTCCCCACGTCTTTGTGTTACTACATAGACCACATACAGTTCCTGGAACAAATAATGAACAGGAAGTGTCAAAGAGGAAGAGTGAACAGTGTGCTGAGGTTCAGAGTCTTCACCTCAAAAACACACCAAGCCTTTTACTCTGAAAATGACAAATTTTTCTGTGTGACCTGTATTTTGTCTCTCTCTCTCTCTATATATATATATATATATGTAATAAAATATACAAGATATATTGCAGAGTAAAAAGGAGTATGAGTGAGTTCAGTATGACCTATTTAAGGGAAAACCTTGTCAGTCATCCATTATATCTTTTGCTAATTTGACTATACAGCCCTCTATTGGCCATCCTGAAGCATTGCTTACTGAGTTTTATTACTTCTAAACTCAATTGGTGGTGTTTTTTGCTTCAATTTTACATAAAATAACTCCAGTACAACATAACAAAGAAGACTGTGAAGCAAACGGTTAACATGGTGAAGAGTTTAAGCTGACAAAATGACAGAGATTCTGTTCAGATGGACTTTGCTTTTATGAAGCTATGAGCAATGAACAACCTTTTGGGCTATAATGCTGATGGTAAGATTTTAATATTACTTTTGGTTATTTCTTCCTTTTTAGCACTACACCAAAGATGCTGATGGCCTGTGCACCAGACTAATAAAGCCAAAGCTGGAGGAGGGGACGGTGGCCGCTCAGGATGAGTTTTCCAGGAGTAAGTGACCGTTTGTCAGTCCTTTTTTAGATATGTGCAACTACATCATTGAGGCCTTTTTGTTTATGAGAAGCATGTACGGGCCTGTTATGTTTCAGCTGTGTGTTCTTTCCTTTTTAAATGTCCAACAGGTGGCTGGTCGATGAACCGCAAGGATCTCAAGCTGCAGCAGGTTATTGGAAAAGGAGAGTTTGGAGGCAAGTGGTTCACATTTATAACTTTGGCTAAGTTTACACAGCATAGTACAAGTGACCCAATTTTATTTCATTGCCTATAGCAGAGATCGATATTATGAGATGGATATTGTGAAAATGTAAACGGGGAATAAAGATGGGCCATGACTGGTTTTACTTTAAGGTACATCATGTAAACTATTATCGGTTCAAATTGAGCATTAACTTCGCATTTTGTGTAAGAACTTGTACAGAGGTTTTGAGAGAAGCCGAGTAATGTCCCTTATGGTTTATGTAAAGGTGTTTGTGGCTGCACTATGTGGAAGAAGGGTGCATAATAGTGATTGCTGTTCAATGGGACCAGCTGTAATTCAACTTCCCCTCAGATACAACAAAAAAATGTGTTATTCCTGTTAAACGTGCAGCTTATTGTTTGTGATCATTCCAGATGTCATGGTGGGAGACTACAGAGGGACAAAAGTAGCTGTGAAGTGCATAAAAAACGATGCTACAGCTCAGGCCTTTATTGCAGAGGCTTCTGTCATGACGTAAGGAAAATTGCATATTTTTTGTCACCCTAAATAAACAAGTAACGTGTAAACCAGATAACACGTGCTCCCCTCCTTTCTCAGGCAACTACGGCACAATAACCTGGTGCAGCTGCTTGGAGTGATTGTGGAAGAGAACAGCAGTCTGTTTATCGTTACTGAGTACATGGCCAAGGTAGGTGGCAGACTGTCCGTACGATCATCTGACAGCATCTACAGTACTGTTATAAAGATGTCTCGTTTGTTTTCTGTCATTCTTTCAGGGCTGTTTGGTTGACTACTTACGCTCCAGAGGTCGGACAGTACTTGGTGGAGATGCTCTCCTTAATTTTGCACTGTGCGTATGACTATAATTGTGTGCAATATCAACATTTATACTGAGTTTTTGACCACTAGTGAAATGGGCTTAATGTACAGCAACATATGAGCAGCACAGACTTACAAGATTTGAAAAAAATATCTTAAAGGGCAATGGAACAAACAAATGTTTTATCTATTATTATCATTTTTTGTGCAACATTTAGATCTTAAAATATGTATTACTTAAGCTAATATGGATAATTTAGCTTCTACAGTTAGTGTTTTTAGGGAAACATCAGTTGATAATTAGACCTGCATGTCTAAAGGGTTTGTAAAATTAAACTCTCTGCATAGGCCTACCTCAAAAATGGGCCATTATTACTAAATGGACAATAACAGCTGTATGATGTCTCTCAGTTTCATTCAGTTCCACATATTGACAGTCAGTGATGGCTGTAATCTGTAAAATGCAGCAGTGCACCAATAAAGTAAGATAGAAGACAAAGGAAAATCAGCCTTGCAAATGTTTCATGAACTTGAAGTTGGTTCGTCAGATCAAACACGTAAACGCATTGTAAATGAGAAACACTGACTGTAAACAAAACCATGTTTATTCAGAGAAAACTCCACAGTGTACTCTTTAAGATTGCCCATGTTTTGTTGGATCATCAGGAAATGTATACTATATATATATATTATACTATATATACTATATATCTATATTATAAAGAGAAATTTGTGTTTTGAAATTTGTGCGCTTGCACTTTTACAGAGACGTCTGTGAAGCCATGGCGTACCTGGAGACCAATAACTTTGTCCACCGGGACTTAGCAGCCCGCAACGTTCTTGTGTCAGAGGACAACATAGCCAAAGTCAGTGACTTCGGTCTGACCAAGGAGGCCTCTTCCACTCAGGATACTGCTAAGCTGCCTGTGAAGTGGACAGCGCCAGAGGCCCTCAGAGAAAAGGTACCCTGTTGTTTAGAATAGCATGCTTTGCCGTGTGTACCTCCCACCGACTGAGGTAAACTCTTACATGTTTGTTTTTCCCTTAATCCATAGAAATTTTCAACCAAATCAGACGTTTGGAGCTACGGTATTTTGCTTTGGGAGATTTACTCTTTTGGCCGAGTGCCTTACCCTCGAATTGTAAGTATCAATATCTTTTTGGAAAAGAGGCATGCAGAAAATATTAAGGAAGAATTATTGTTTTTTTAACGGAGGGATTAAGCAGCAGTGCATTTACAGTCTTTCCTATTGCAGTAATGCTTGAGAACTTTATTGTGAAGTTTATTGTGCTAAAGGGTATAATTTTTGTATGACATTTTGACTCTTGTAGAACATAACGTTGTACAACATGCACATCATCTTAAAAAGGTCGTGTTCATACCTGAAATTAAGTAGCAGGCTTAAAAAGCTGAAGAGCTTTGTTCCCCTTCAATTACATTTTTGATTAAGATGATATACTGAGCTCTTTAATGTGTTGACTGCACCTTTGACCGCGACCAGTCGCATTTCATGCCTCATTTCATCCTTTGTGTGTTACAGCATTCAGGAATCACACTAATTTTTCAAAATAAGTTTACTGTCGACACTCTTTCTACCAACAACTTTGCTCTTTTCCACTCTGTAGCCATTAAAAGACGTCGTGCCTCGAGTGGAGAAGGGATACAAAATGGACTGTCCAGACGGCTGTCCTGAAGTGGTGTATAACATCATGAAACAGTGCTGGAACCTGGATCCTGCTGCTCGACCAAGCTTTCAGATGCTGAAGGAATGGCTACAACATATCACCCAAGGGATGGGAAAAAGACAATGAGAGATATGACAGAACAGACTCAAAAAGTAACTTTCTTTTTTCTTCATTTTTACCACTTGGACCATAACTTGGGGAGGAAAAATGTAACTCACACTTTATTATTCGATTCACGACAAAGTTTGTTTTCACGCATCGTCCATAAACTGAGTTTATGTCTCTGAGCGTCATCCCTCAGCTCAAGTTGTTCAAACTGCAGTAACTCTTTATTACTGGCTCAGTTGTTCTAGTGAGTCTTTCTGCACTCGGTTATCAAGAGAGAATGATTAACTGTCATATCGACGAGTCTCACAGTGCTGCCTCAGTGCCACAGTGCCTTGACTGTTTTTTTTTAATATACATTGTTTGTCCTTTACATTGATAGCCTTGGTCATTTTGGTGGCATTCATTTGATGAACATATAGACATCATTTGACTAAGCTAACTGAATCTATGGTATCCGTTTAAACAATGAAAGATGCTTAGAAAGTAGGAATATAATTTTGATATGTTATTACTCGCTGTATTATTTTTATTGGCAGTTTCCAGGTACACTGTGTTGCATGAATGCTGAATTATTTTGTTAAAAGTACTAAGTTAAAACAACCATAATTATGCAGCCTTATTTTTTCATTGTTATATGAATTTTTTATTTGTTATGCCTACTGTTTGATCCCTCTATAAGTCAAAAAAGGAAGCACAAGTTTTGACAAATGTTATGTTTACTACTGATATAATAACACCATTCAGCTCATTCATGTGGGCATCATTCCCATGTACAGAACTTCAAATCCAACATTAATAAATGTTTTATTTGGGGAATCTTAATGTAACCAAATTATCTGGATTTTTTATGTAATAAGAAGAGGAAAATGTTAATAAATGTACCATGTGCCATTCTCAACAATAAAAGAATAATTCAGTTTGAAATTGTTTTGCAGGAACAACTATTTTTTAAGCATCTTTTTTTTATCAACATTGTCTAAATTGTTCATTGTTAAAGAATTTGTTGTTTAATGTTGAAGTAGAGAATACTATGTTGAACAGTCTTTAAAATGTTCCTGTAATATGACCTAAATACTTATATTGGTGATTAAGATTTTACATAAAACATATCTTGTAAACTAGCTACATAAAAACTCTCTATGCAGGCTTTTATACTCCTTAAAGTCCTGCATTTTACTGGTATTTATATGGTCTGGTATTGCTACTTTTACTTAAGTTAAGGATCTGAATACTTCCTCTGTCTGATATTTTATGGTCACGTCATGTTTTGCATCAACATCAATGAACGAATTTTCCATAAAATTGTTTATGAAAAAGAATCATCCAATATGGAGAGGGTTGTCTTATAGGCTGACTAACTTCAAATACTGACTGTCGTATTTTTCCAGGTTTAGAGTCACTGCCTCACATTACATGGAAACTATTGAAAAAAACATATATTGTATTAAAAATATTTATTAAAAATACAGAAAGCATGGGATGTGGCATATGTGGTAATAATTTATGGAATTGATTCAGAGTTGCTAGTTCACATTACATGGAAATCATTGATAAATAATCATAAATGTTCTATGTAAATATTAATATAAAATACAAGAAGAACTAAAATCCTGTTTGGGCTGGTGCAATGACAGATTTTTAGAAATTATTTAGTCACTGCCTGGTAGTACATGGAAGCTATTTTTAAACTGACTGAGGAAGAAGGTGCTGCTCGGTCCAGCAGTATAAGTCACAAGGCTACACTTCACATAAAGGATACATCACTTCAATATAAATTTTGAACTTTTTGATTAAGAATTTAGGATTTCAACGCTTTACAGCGGATGCAGCGGAACCTTGAATCCACAGCACAGTAAAGGAGGGAGCTATTTCAGTGTTGCACTCGGTGGTGCTACAGGAAAATGTAGACTGAAAACAAAGGCAGCTTGTCAGCGTTATGTGACAGACAGAGAACAACTCAGGGCTCTTTTTCCTCTGTTAGCTCAATCTTTGTTTTACTTTGTGATGGATAATGAAGCCGACGTGTTTTATCGGGAGCTGCCAAAAGTGGTGAGTCACAAACGGCCTGAAAACGGTTTTAGAGGAAAAATGAGTGTTTAGTGAGTGTCTTAATGTAGCTAACATCAGTGGTAGCTACATGCTAACGTCAGCGTTTTGACTGTCTGTCGCCAGGAGCTTCATGCTCACCTCAACGGCTCAGTCAGCTTCCAAACCATCGAGAAACTCATCAGCAGAAAACCGCATCTCAACATTGAGCATAACATGACAGCTATCGGCAAAGGCCAGCGGAGGACCCTGGATGAGTGAGTATAACTTTTATCTGTTATTCAGAGTTTGATGTGAGAGCTAGCGGGGCTGTTTGACATCAAACTGCGGCTGATTGTCTTACTGATTCGTCCTTGATTCATTCATTTAATTAATTCTTCAACCTAAGTGATGTAGAAACAATGTGGTTGATTTTAGAGTAGATATTGTTTGTGTGGGAGGCTCCATTCAAGCTGACAATAGTAACACTGACAATGAGAAGGGGCGTCTTTGTTAAACGGGTCAGCATTAAAAGAAATGTGGTGCGCATGTCCGCAGGTGTTTTCAGGTGTTCAAGGTCATCCATCAGCTGGTGGACACGGAGGAGGATATCCTCATGGTGAGGACTGGCTGCTCGACCAGAATAAAATTAGATTTTGTTGTCTTTTGTATCATTGTTTTGCCCAGGATGCCAGTAACAGGTGTTTCTTTCCTTTTTTGTTTTCCAGGTGGCTACAGATGTAATCAGGGAGTTTGCTGCTGATGGTGTCAAATATTTAGAACTGAGAAGTACACCAAGGGAGGAGAAAAACACAGGTAAGGATGTCAGCATGGAGCCTAAAAATATGTGGCATCATTTGCCTTGAGGGTTGTTTTACCAAATTATTAGCCTTACAAGTTTATTATCTTCTTCCAAGGACTGACGAAAAAGAATTATGTTGAAACTGTCATCAAAGCCATCCAACAGTGTAAAAATGAGGGAGTGGACATTGATGTCAGGTAGGCAAAGCCCTGAAATGTACCTGAGGAGTGATGAAACCAACAAAATACTGCATAACGTTTTACAATGATGATCCAATAACTTGCATGGCTCTAAATGTGTTTAATTTGTGCTGCAGGTTCCTGGTGGCGATCGACCGCAGGAATGGGACCGAGGTTGCCATGGAGACGGTGAAGCTGGCTGAGGACTTCATGCTGTCGTCTGACGGATTGGTGGTGGGACTCGACCTCAGCGGAGATCCAACGGTCAGTCAGACAGTTTTGGACTTGTAGAAAAGAAAATGACAGTTTTACCTCTAATATTGTGTCATTAGAGTTAAAACCGCCATTAGGTCTACACTCGTTAGACAAACTGTACTAACATATTACAAAACATAATGAAAGTGAAAGCATGGCAAAATTTTGTCTCTTACTGAAGGTGTGATGGGTCCATCCAACTTGCTGTGGTACATTTTGCTGAAGTTTTCTGGTACTAACTTATCCCACTATAAAGGAGCTAAGTTACTTTTTCTGTGCCAATCAAGCATTTAATCAATTATTTCAAATATAATGACTGATCTCGGTTTCTGCCGTTGACAGCTGGTGGGTGTGACAGGGTCTCTCTTGTGTAATTGTGCTTTGTCATATTTTGAAATTAAAACATTGCTGAGTTTTTCAATCTTACTGGCACAAATTAAATGCCACTGAGCCCAAAGTTTTGGAATGATTCAGGTCAGTTGATGCCTCCAAATTGCAGCAAATCATTATCAAAACTATCGAAATGCATATGAAAGATGAGCAGCAAAGGGGGGAGATTGCTGCTGGGCTTTGTCACAATACTTCCTGTAAATTAATGTAGTTTTTATTTTAAGGTTGGCCACGGCAGAGACCTGCTTCCTGCTCTGCAGAAGGCCAAGAACTGTGGACTGAAGTTGTCACTGCACCTTTCAGAAGTATGACCACGACATTTTTAATGTTACTTGTTATCTGTAGTCACATTGTCTTTGAGTGCTCCGACACTACAACAAAAACTGTTGCAGGTACGATCACAGGTGGAGGAGTCAGACTTGCTGTTGAATCTTCCTCCGGACAGGATCGGTCACGGCACCTTCTTGCATCCTGAAGTGGGTGGATCTCAAAGTCTTGTTGACAAAGTGGTGAAGAACAACATACCTCTAGGTAAGACTGAGATAAATGATTAATTTTCTGGGGTGTGCACACTATGCTGATTTGTTTTTTGATTTTGGAACGTTCTTCTTCTTGTAGAGCTTTGCCTGACCTCAAACGTCAAAGGACAAACAGTGCCATGTTACTCCAAGCATCATTTTAAATACTGGTACGAGTTGGGGCATCCAAGTGTGATTTGTGTAAGTTACTCCTTTGCACTTTTTTTTATTTTTTGATTGGGGCTGTACAGCATTGATAATATTTGTATACTAATACAATAACTGGAGTTTCAGTGCTGATGCCAAAATTGTTATTTGATATATTTCTCTTAATTTGTGAAACATTTTTACCAAAAACAACCAAACAAGACCAAGAATATAACCAAGCATTACGGCAACTTTTAGTACTAAAGTTTTTGTCTGAACTCAAAAGTCCACTCCCGATGTCTGATTATTGGTTTACTTTGTTAAAAGGAGTGCTCCAGTGATTTAGTATTGCAGTTTCATTTGAAGGAGGGAGCTTTGAAGTGACAGCTTAAAAAAAAAAAAAAAAAAAAAGGATGGTCAAAATTGTTCTGCAGAAGCTGACATCTAAAAGAATGGATCCCTGGAAGCCTATCCAGAGTTTTCACAGGCTCAATAGTACTCCTCATGAAACTTAAATGAAACCTTTAAAAAAAAAAAAAAAAAAAAAGAGAATCTGTAGAAGATGAAATGACACCTAATGGTGAATAAATTAAAGCTCACCATGAATGATTTTTATTCTTTTTCACATTACAGACTGATGATAAGGGAGTCTTCTGTACAGACTTGTCTCAGGAATATCAGCTGGCAGCTTCCACGTTTGGTCTGAGTCATGAAGCCATATGGAAGCTCTCCCAGCAGGCCATAGACTGCATCTTCGCACCAGACACCGTGAAAGAGCAGCTCAAACAGAAGTGGATTGATATACAACCTCAGGTGTTCAAGTGACCTGTTCGATGGAACCGAACCTAAAGCCTATCATATACCTCAAATTTCAGTTTAAAAAGCCTTTCCGTTAACTTTTTGATAAGTATTCTTTGTAGAAATCATGACATGAAACTGAAGGGAAGATGTTTGAGATACTAGAATTAAATAAGTATTTAGTACAGGTGTAGGTGTGTTCTTTTCTGATCATGTACAGTGTCTATGCAGAGTTGCTATTAACATAGATCAAAGCAACAAACGTGTTACATTCTAATACATAATGTAAAAATAGAGGTGCATTGAAGGGAACAGCATTTAAAAAAACTGAAGGATTTAAAAAAAAAAAAAAAAAAAAAGTCTCAAATGATATTCAGTCTTTTGGGTGATCTTCAGTATCTGCAAGTCCATCCAAGATATCCAAAGTTCTCCAAACTATGGATCATGTTGATGCTGCTTTGCGGCCACACACTGTCCTGTCAATGCAGCATGTGTACGGTCACACCTTCTTTCCGAACTTTCCATGCTTGTCCTTGTTCTTCTTGAATTTGCCGTGCTGCATTTCCTTCTTTTTTTGTTTCCCTTGCTGGGGAGCCCCATTGCTCGCTATGGCGTTTCCCCCGTCCAATTTCCTCTTCTTGTCGCTGTTGGGAACAGGGACATTGTTACAAACGTGTCTACAACAACCAAACAACCGCACAATATTGCAGAGGATCCTGGATGTCACTGTACCTCTTGATGCTGACGATAGCTGTGCCGCCTGCTGTCTTCAAAGCCTGGTCCCAGTCCTCATCATCTCCGCGGATCTTGTACCTGAAGATACAACAGAAATCATTACACCTTCAGCAGATAATGTCCTGTATATTTCTTATTCATAATTATACACACAAATTATGAGCCAGGCCACTCCCCCAACCTCATACTCACTGTTCCAACTCCATTTCCTTCACTTTCTCTACATCCTGCTTGTGTCTCTCCTCAAACTCCTTTGCTGCATCATTCTGTTAACGAGAGATTCATTTTTTTTACATTTTTCCCCTTAAAACATCAGAAGAAGATGGGATGCAACAAACATTTGTTTAACTGGTGTGTTGATTAGAAGTTTACAATGTCGCCGATTACAATTTCCCAGGAACCACAATGACAAACAGCTCAAAATCCAAAAATATTGAATTTACTATTTCTAATTTTTTTCTAACGGTGAAACTTCTTGATAAATCACTTAATAAATTAAGGATTGAAATTGTTGACCACCTACCAGATCATCATTGAGGCTTTTGACAGTTGGCTCCATGGAAACATCTTTAGTGGCCGTCATCTCTGCCTCAATAGCTTTTTCTTGGATGCTGGTGAAGACCTAAGTCAGTAAAAGGACAGAATAATATTAAGTATTCGGTTGAACGGCATCTTAATATCGTGTTTTTCTGTGGGTTGTGACTTAAAGAATGGACGTACTTGCACAATTTTCCGGATCAGGCGGTTGAAGAGGCCCATGAGCTGTGAGCTTGGGAGATCAATTTCCTTTTCCAGCTGGTCAACTGATTTGTGCTGTAACCCTATACCAAGCAGTAAAGCCTACAAAAGAACAAGGACAATCAACAATTATTACAATAAAACTGTATTCACATTCACAAACAACTGCAATGATAACCATGGGGAAACTTACACACTGTGCAGCTGAGAGAGACAGCTGACCGAGCTGATTGAGGAAGAACATGCGTGCCACAGATGGGATCAGGTCCATGATGAGGTGGTAGTCCACCATGCTCCTCGAATATAGCTCCAGGCGTTTGAGGTCGTAAGGGCTGAAATGGGCTGCCAGCTCAGAGCTACTGAGGGCTGTGGAGGTCAAACACAAGTCAGATCAGGTCTATAAGACGCAGAAGGAAGTGTGATCAGGTAAGTTATCAGAGGAGTCTTACTGCTCGTTTCCTCCCTGGACTTCTTATTCTGCAGGATGCTGAGTGCCATGCTCGGATGGAAGCTGCTGAACTGGTAGGAGAGGAGAGACAGGAAGCGCCGGCGGAAATCTAGAGGAAAACGAGAACAGTTCAGTCAAACTTTAAGTTCAGACACACCAGATCTCTACAGGTCAAGCAGAAAAGGCTGAGGAAAATCACCTTTCCAAAAGGCAGACAGCCACTGGCTGCTCTGCACCGAGTCTTCATCTGTATTCAGCTCCTTCAGCATCACACAGGAGTGCTCTCCTGTCAGGTCATTCTACATACAATCACATACACAAATAGTTACAGCATGCGACAGCAGCACAATGTACAGAAACATACAAAAACAGGACTTTTTATACTTACAGGGGTTTGTCGTAAGTAGACCGGAGTATAACCTGCTTTCTTCCAGAACCTGTAGGTTGCAAAAAGAGTCTTTGGCATTTCTAAACCCGAAAGACATTACATTCCCCTCCCCCTTTCACGTATTCAAGGTAACTCACTTGAGGAGCTGTGCAGTAAGGCCATAGGAAACTCCTAGATAGTCCAGCCTTTCTGCTCTTCTCTCACTCAGCTTCAGCAGCAGAGGAGGGAGCTCCTTCCGTGGAATGATGACCTCCTCCAGCAGACTGACAGCCTGGGCGACAACAAGGATACCAAATTTAATCAAGTATCTTAACTGCAGTTACATTGCGTCTGTGGAATTTATGTCTTTCAAATGCATTTCATGTCTTTAATTGTACTACCTCACTGCTGACGGAGGTGATCTCATTGTGATTTGAGCGTGCGCTCTCGTCCATGGTGGGAAACTTGCCCTCGTAGTACATCTGCAGCAGCTGGAGAGCTCTGGAGCCGTAGCCCATCTGGCGAACAGGAGGAAGACCAGTTACATACAGTGGATCCAGCTGGACGAACACTGGAGGGCTTTGCAAGTTCTTACCCCTTGGTAGTCTGGATTGACGGCTATTCGCACCACTCTGCCTCCGGAGAGGCTGCCAAACTCTGGGTCTTGAAACTGCAAAGAAACCAGACGATTAGTATTTTCACTTCAAAAACGTGAGCCGTAATGATTTTGACAAAAGCTTTGTGACCAGTGTGTACCTGCTCGGACACCGTCCAGGGAATGAGGTCGCCAGAGGCCTTCTTTCCTCTGGACAGACTGTTTAGGATGGACTGCCGCGATATTTCTCCCTCCAGACACACCTGAGGGATCGAAGAACAACAAAAGCACTTAAAGTAGAACAAAGACAGTAAATTAGGGCAACAGACTTGGCAAAAGGCAGAGAAATGAAAAAAAGAAAACACAAGAAAAAGGAGGCTGGATCTTGTCTCTGAATGCTCTACATGAATGAATAAAGGAACGGCTGATTTGGTGGAAGTTTTAGTGGGTCATAGAATACCCTTCTGTATATAAAACTGCCCCACAAAGTTCAGACAAAAGATTGATTTGCAAAAGGCCCATTACCAAAGCGGTTTGCTTTTAATTGCATGGAGTAAACATCACTTTTGCACCCATCAAAAACATAGGAGTTCATGGTTTGTGTTACCTGCACCACAGCGAGGACCTCCGGCAGTGAGTTCTGCGTGGGAGGGACAGGGGGCAGGAGGCAGAAGAGGTGATGGGCCGGAGCATCGGACAACATCTGCAGGTCGTTTGGCGAATTCTGGGTAGCAAGAAAACAATGAGTCAGCCATGAAACACAAAGATGGCACTGCACTGCACTGCACTGTGTGCAGGACATTGTGCAAGAAAAGAAAGTTATGCAATTCCAAACTGATAGTATCACCTTGTAGTGTGATGCCACGTAGAGGGCCATCAACCGTTGCAGGAAAGCTTCAGATGCCTTGTGGTAACAGAACAGCGTGTCTCTGTTCACATAATATCTGGACAGAATGGGCTAAGGACACTCACATCTTGGCCGTAGTGTTTCAAAAATGTAAAACCTACTTCTACTCCAACATGAGAAGTTTGTGTTATTTGAGCATATTCAGATGTGTTCACTGACATTTCAGTAAGCACATGCATAGAAATACCAGAGAAATACTTTAACTGGTGCTGTTGTTCACACCATCCCATACATCCTATCACACACGCAGCCTTGTAGCCTGGGTTATTACCTTTTCCACCATTTAAAGAGGTTATATGTGTATCAGATGTGGTCTAGACTAGAATAACTTTGAGCCCTTTAAAGTGAATCAAGGATACAGGTCACAACTCTGTGGTAGCGGGCAGCCAGAAATGAGCCTGGGTATGTTCAGACAGTCCAGACAGAGAAGGTCGTTCAGCCACCTTTCGACAGCGTCCCCTGGAGCGTACCGAATGGACTCGTGCAGGGAAACCTCGTGGAGAGAGCGAGCTGCGTACGGAGACGGAGTAAGTCAGATGACAGAGACACGCCGAGGGTCCACTTAGCAAAATGCTGAGATATTTACCCGCGGCTAGCCTCGCTGTGTTGGCTGTCCTGTTCTCTGCCGACATGCTCTGCTGACTGTCGGCACTCTGCTGTCTCAACTGCTGAATCAGTTTGAGGGAAAGGGAGCGTCCAGTGCCTTCATACCTGCAGAGATGAAGGAAAACAGTGGTCAGAAATGCTAATAACTAGAGCTTGAAGTGCCTTAAGAATACTAATCAACTATTTTGGTAACTGATACATCATTATAGTAATTCTATTCTATAGTAAGAAATGCCAAAAATTCACTAGTTGCAGCTTGTCAAGTGTAAATAATTTCCTTCTTCTATTATATTAAACTGATCTTTGGGTTTTGAACTAAAACAAACAATCTGAATATGTAAATTTAGATTTAGAAAATTGTGATGCACTATTTTTTTTCCACTAATTCCTAATTTCCTTTACATAGACAATTAATCTTGAATGATAATGAAAACAGTCATTTCTTGAAGTCCTACAATTAAAAATGATTATTATTGCTTCTGCTTCACTGGTCATTAAAGCCATATCATTTAAAATTGTTTCTCGAAACGACCTTATCTGTAATCTTATTCAGACAAAAGTAATGTAGTATTTAATTATGTAAACATCACCCAGCCCCATTACTGACCCATTGATAGTGGAGGCCATGAAAACCAGATAAGGCCCCAGCAGCTTCTTAACCAGAGGAAGAGGGATGGCTGCAGCCTCATCAATGACCAGCAGCTCCGCCTGGCCCAGCTTCACTGCATCACCTGGGTGGATGTACTGTTGGCCACAAGAACAGGACGGTCAGACACGCTCACTTTCTATTGTGAAGAACAGGAAGCGTCTGGTCTCGTTTACCTGGATTGTCTGCCGATGCTCTTTGAAGATGTTCACCCGCACCACAGCTTTGTTGAACTCTGGATTCAAAGACTGGATGATTTCATAGTCCAGATGTTCCTACAAAATGCACAAAAAGGGGGGTATGAAGCGGCGTTTGTGCTCACAGCAGGAGCCTAATAGAGAAGACTCTCAGGCAGCCTACCTGATACTGCAGAGCATCAAAGCCTTTGAAGATGAATTCAAACATGGTGTGGAGGTTGTCCGGGCTCGGAGAAGTTACAAAGATATTGGAGTAGCTGTAAAGAATGTCAGGCAATCACTAGCAAGAATTTAAGACACAATAATGGACAAGACTGACTGATGCCGATAGAAAACCAATCTGTACCCAAAGGCCACAGCTCCAGCGACAGCCAGCCCCAGTGCTGCAGACTTGCCTCGACCACGAGCAGCAGTCAGAGCCACAGTGCTCCTCAGAGTCTTCTCTGAGATCGCCTCAATGAACTTCAGCACTCCTTTAGCCTGGACGACAACACAAACCTTAATCTACTGTTCCCTGCACTGCAAAGTGTTGGTTACTTGAAATCACAAACATCTACTGATCATATTTGTGTCTATAAAAGGTTAATCTTGGCTACTGTGGAAAGCTTTGTTTCCTCTTTAGTAAGAGGCTCTGACCTGGTCCATGGTCTTGCAGTGGTCCACCAACACACCCACGGGCTGAGTGTCCTGAAGGGACTCCTTCAGATCCTTCAGCTCCTGTTCTCGTGGAGACAAACCATCCTCCTGAAGGGGATCAGACAACTGGTTAGAAAACAGGGAGCATATAGCCAACAGGCAAGAAAACTTTATTCATATACTATCTGTCAAAACAGTAGTCAATACTTTATAGTAGGGAAGGAAAGAAAAAAGGACAAGAGACAGCAAGACCGTATAAAAACAAGGACACAAAGTGTACAAATCAGAAAACATTATGCTATGCCATCAAGAAAAATCGACAGAAAATATGTACATTTTAGGAGTCCTTTTAAAAAGTGAACTGTTTTCAGGAGGCTTCTTCCAAAGTCAATAAGGGCAGAAACACATAACTGCCAAGAAAGCTGAAAGATTTTGTATAAGCAAGCAGTAAATTGTGCTTTTTGCTTTTATTGTTGTGAATCTTCATTGTGCGTATATATTAGGTGTGCAAGCAACGATTATCTTTCTATCTATTTTCCCCCCAAGTTTTAGTTCATAAAATGTGATGAAAAGTGAAAACTGCCCATAACAAGTTCTGAGAGTCCCAGGCGACTTCTTCAAATTGCTTGTTTTGTTCGACCAAAAGTCCAAACCCAATGATTTTCAATTCAAAATGATATTGGACAGAGAAACGCAGATAATCATCACATTTGAGACAGTAGAATCATTTTGGCTTGATAAATGACTTGAACCCAATAATTGATTATCAGACTTGTTACAGATACATTTTCTGCTGATCTGAAAGACTCATTTCTACTGTATCATGGTTACCTGAGTCTTTGGAGGAACGGGCTTGATGTTTGCCATGTGGCTGGAGATTGGCAGGATGTTGAGCTGGTCATCAATGACAACACAGTTTTTGCAAGATGCAAGTGACAGAATGAACCTACAAACAGAAACACAGAATCAATAATATTGTTAAATTGGCTTTTGATTGACTAAAAACAAATTCCACAAAAGCCAGAGGAGCTCTTACCTCTCATTGAACCTTCCCACCACATCCTGATGAGCCTCAGTCCGGTATCGGGCGTGCACATCCTGGATGAAAACAGGCCATGATGATCTCAAATCGTCTGAACAGCAGAGTGTGACGTGTGTGGAGATGGAACAGGTTGTACACTTACCATAGTCATAGTGTACAGCTGCTTGAGAGAGTTCATTGTCCTTAGCAGCAGCACCACAATACCACCTCCCTCCACAGTCTCAATAGTTCTCGCTAAGAGATTGGGAGTAACAGCTTCAAAGTCCTGCAAATAACAAAATCTCTTCAGAGTCAAACATACTGGCTACAGCAGCGGTTCTCAGCCTTTTTTGGGACTGGGATCCAATGGCTTTAAGAAAGAGGAGTCTCTCACCTGCAGGACGCACATGCCGAAGGTGTTTCCCAGGATCTTGTGTGTCTCATTGTAGTAACAGTAACGGATGTTGGTTGCAGCGATGAAGAGTTCAAACGGGTCGTCCTGATTCAGGTTCAGGGTGCCAGTTTTTATCTTCTTTTGCAGCTGTCTCATGCGCTTCTTCCGATTGCTGTTTCAAATATGTTTTTGACAAGTCAGACCCCCCTTTTCCCATCTGACACAATAAAAAAAACAACTAAATCTCTGAGAGGAGTTCACACCCACCTGCTGAACCCTAGGTCTTTTTTGTAGCACCACAGGACAGAAGGTCGAGCTCTGACGGCAGCTTTGGACAACATGTGATGCAGAATGACAACCTGGAGCAGAAACAGGTCCGGTTGGTTTGATGTGCAAAGAGGCTTGTGTGACAGACACTTTAAATAGACCTTAAAACAAGCCCGTTGCAGGACTTTGGCAGGGAGAACACGGGGTGACAGATTACCTGATCTCTCCCACGATCTCCCACCACCACAAACATGGTCCGATGCTGCAGGGCGACTCCATTCTCTATCTGCACACGGATCCGGTTGTCTACCTTCTTGCGGACTGTTGCCATCGTCTTTCTGCTGGGGACAAAACAAAATTACATACACATACACTGTATTAACACCTAAAGAGAAATATCACTGATACAGTTATAGCAGTAACACCGGCAAAGTGCTGTCATCTGAGTTAGGAGGAAAGCTAAAAAAAAAGCCAAAATGAATGAGTTTTAGAAGTAAGGATCTTAAATCTGCCACAACTTGAAGGGGAAAAAAATGTCCACACAAAAAACGCTTTAAATTACCCTTCAGCACAGACACACTGGACGTTGTTTGATCTTCATAAAACTCCAACAAACTCGAAGGCTCAGTTCACACACCAGCCATCATGTTGATACTCTCACGTGGAGACATCAGTTCATGGAGGACCCCGGGTGTGACGTCATAAGGGCGCGACGGGTCTTTTTTTTTTTAAGAAAGTAAAAGCTGAGCACATGTGGCCCCGCGTCCAGTCTGCCAGGTGCAAGTGTGTAACTTTACAGTAACTCTACCGTAAAGTTGGTGTTATTCGATAGAGGAAGCTTTTTTGGTACTTTCTTGGCCGTTGAAATTATTCGTTAAGAAAGCGTGTCAGTTATCACTTTCAAATGTGAAGATTTCGTTGGTTTTCGTTGTCTTGTTTGATGGCAAATTAAAACGTTTGAGGTAATGATCGAGGAAATCCAACAACCTGAGTTGTTTTCTGATATTTTACAGACGGGCAGTCTGATAACTGGGTCGTCTGTTTAAATGATATTCTCCTCCAAGCAGACCACATCAATAGAGATCATGACTGGCTGCTGTATTTAGCTTTCTGTGTCAAGGAGTCTGATGAATGAAATAAAGGTTTAGGTCAGGAAATGGCTTAACAAAGACAGGATATGTCGCCTGTGAGCATCAGATCAGGCCAAAAAAAACCCTGGAAAACACGCATGTTTGTGGCAAAATTTAGTTTAGTTTTGCGTTTTTACGACGCAGATTACTGGGAATTTGTCAACAGTACAAAAAAATCTTTAGCGTAAAGTTTACGTTATACTTCAACAACTCAGCTACATATAATCATGATTAAAAAACAAACAAAGCAATAAAAACAAATTTGGATGGCAAAAACTACACCGGACAGTATTAAACAAGATGGTCTTTTCTTTTCTTTTTCTGCCAGGGAGCCTTAATGGAAAATGTGTTTTGAGTCAATAATTCAGTGTCATGTCAGAATCTGAACTGTAATAAGTCACAGTGTGGTGCTGCAACACAGGCTGCTGAAACATCCGGATCTTTCTAGACACTGAAATGGTTCACAGATAACACACCGTTCTGTCTCAGAGCAAGTGAAGATGGTAAAATGTGTGAAGTCTATCCAAGCCATCGCATCCGAGGCTTTGGATCTGGTTAACTTACCTCACACACACACACACACACACACGCACGTTTAAACTCCAGTATCCTGGCTTGAAAAACTGTACACAGCATTTAGAAGAGAGAAATACTGACTGTGGCTGTGACATCCTCACATTAAATCTATAAATAAAATAAAAAAAGACAACTTAACATGCAAAAACTAAACTATTCAATCAGATCTGAAAACTAGGATACTATACAAGTCACTGACAGTGAAAGATAAAGAGGAAACTACAACTCTGAATACAACTAAACAGTCACTAGAATCTAAACTGATCCACAGCAGTGTTGATATATTTTGCACCCTTAGTTCATGCCTGACACGTACCTGAACTGTACAGCAGAAAACTGAGGCTGAAGCATGGGTATGCAACACAACTTTATTGAAACTCTTGAAGCAACATCAATTTACAAACAAGGAAACGGGAGCTCATTGAACATAAAATCCATTGTTTTTAGAACCAAAATGACAAAAAAAAAAAAAAGAACTGAGAAAGGGAATAAACTCCCAAGGATTGGACCAGCAGTGGCAGGTGCATTTTTTTTATACAAAAAATAACTTATGAAATCTTTCAAGTTTACAGGAATATTGTAACACATGGCTTGTGTAAATCAATGATGTGATTTACAGCTTAGCGTGTGTTTTCAACTTTAAATGTTTTAATATTTCCAAATATCAAAGCAGGCATTACTTTGATTTAAAGAGACAGGAAAAATACCACTGATGAAGAACAAATAAAAGAGTACATGAGTGAGCTGGGGCAAATGCATTCTTGAATTTTGAATTTTCAGTGTGGTGCAAGTTAGTCAGTCACAGTCATTATGAAAGGCCTTTTCAGGATCGTATTGCCTGAGCGCTGCCTCTTGACACTCCTCTGGGTCCCTGACCAGCTCCGCGCTTGTAGTTTTGTTGGTAACCCTCCTTGAGCAACAGAAAAAAAACACATTTTACAAACGACCATGACAGGACAGTAAAAATAACAAACATCAGTGTGAAGTCTGAATGCTTCCTACCCTCTGATAATTCCCATTTGAATAATCCCGAGGTGTGTTGAACTGAGTCGGTCCATAACCAGAGTTTGGAGTGTTGGCAAAAGGAGGACGATACCCATCATAGCCACCTGAAAATAGGAAGGAGACATTAAACTTAAAATGCTTCTCTTGAGATTTACAATAAAAAGAAGCTCCGACTCTTTGGTACCTTTCAAACATAAACATAACTAAATGCGATGGGAATATTTAGAATCAACAAAAACCCAGGAAACTATTCTGAATTGACTCAGAATGCGGTAAAATTATGCAAACAGCAGCATGAGGTCACTTCTTGTTCCTCTTTTTTAAGCACTGTAGTACATTTATCCCTTAATCATCTTCTTTTTTTTGAAAGGGAATAAAATGTTTCATACGTTTATGTTGCAGAGAGATTCTTATTTGAAATTACTTTATAACCACACTTTTGAAAAAAAAAAAAAAAAAAAAGTTCTATAATGCAGTGTTTCCCCAATCCTGGTCCAAATGATCAGTCAGGTGTGCTGGAGCAGGGAAACATCTAAAACATGCAGGGCCCCCCGGACCAGGATTAGGAAACACTGCTATAATGAATAATGAAATTGATGAGCCACTTCTTTCTGTAAAAGGTCCTATTATGTCTGACAAAAAGCCTACTTTAACAAATGAAGCCAGCAATGTGACATATTCCACAAATGAAAAGGCTTTGAGTGAAGATAATGATTAATTGGTGGCTGTAGATTGAGCTCACCTCTGAAACCATTCGATGAGCCTCTGTAGCCGTTGATCATGCCCCTGGCGTTGCGAGGTCCGCCACGAGACATGCCTCTGCTGTTGTAGAAGGACTGAGGCTGCCTGCCGAAGCCTGGGCCCTGCTGGGAGGGCTGCTGATGGCCTCCTGACTGGTCTTGGGAATGGAAGGCACCAACTACTAAAAAACACACAGGGTTGGGTGCCGCAACACAGATACAAGTCAATCAACCAGTCAAAGTAAACACACAGTGATCTAATAAAAATGAATTTAACTAGAACTTATAGGCAGACAATCAATTTAGAAAGGAGATAATGAAAAGATTACTGAAAATCTGCCCACCAGACTGCAGTTGTTCCGACTGCATCTCTGTCTGCTCCACAGGAAGCTGTGATTGGCTGCTGAAGGCTTGGTTGTAGCTATTCTGATATTGGCTGGCCTGGTTCAAAGCCTCTGTTTCACTTGCTGGCGGGACTGGGGCATTGAGGTTGAACACCTGAAGGGCGAACAAGGGCCACATTGTGGTGAAGCCAAAACCAGAGGAAAGGTCACAGGCTCATTAGGAATAAAGCCCGTTACTCACTATTTCCTGGATTAAGCTGCTTCACTACAAACAAACAACTGCAATATGATGAGAGGGCACTAAAGTATTCCACAAACATTTCCTACTGGAAGTCATTTATGCATTTGTTTTGACAACACTGGTGGCAATGCACCTTTTTCATCTGACAGATGAGATAATCCAGAAATTGAGTTAACTTTAACATTAAATGGTTTCGAAACAGGTACTATTTCATAACAAGGGTAATTCTGACTGAACAATAATGGCGTTAGTGTCATCAGAAGGGCCTTACTGTCTGCATCGACTGGAATGGTGCTGCGTTGACATTGATGCCACTGCTGTGAGGAGCTTTGGAAACAGGCTGGAAAACCTGCGTTTGAGAGGCAGGTGGGAGAGCTGTAGAGGGTGGAGGCTGCTCTGACGACAAGGACATGGAGGTCTGTTGAAGACAGGAAACACAATGGAAGCTGCATAAACATGTTTTGCAGTAAAGTAAATCAAAAGGGTCAAACATTTGTCATTTAAATTGAAGTGCAGCTTTCACAATTCCAATTCTTTACATTGTTCTTGTACGTGTATGTATTCTGCTAGTTGGACAATTTAGCAAATTGTAAAAATGTAATAAATACTTACACTAGGTATGTTTTTTAAAAGGCATCCAGCATGTTTACACTACTTAAATTTGACTACTTTTAGTCGACCAACTACAGGACTAGGGTTGGGACTCTCAGCGGTGCAGTGCATGTTGCAGATCTTTGTCGATCTGAAGTTAGAAAATCAGAAAAACTCTGATACCGACTTTGTTACTACACAATGTGGTGGACACACTGCAGTTGGTACTCAGAAGATGTTGGCGTTCAATATGTTGGAAGGCTTTGAAAAGGAATTTAGACATTCATCTTGGGAAATAACGTTTAAAGGAAAATATAACTGGAAGAATTCGCTTAAACGTCTCAAGATGTTTGGACCACTGAAACATTTACATTTAAGACATGAAAACTGAATTCTTTAAGTTACAAAGGGACTAACTCACTGAACAGCATGATTTACCTGGATGGGGTCGATGGATTCTGTCGAGGGTCGAGGATCTGGCGTGTGTGAGGTCTGGTACATGGGGGGTGGAGTTGGAGAGACGATTGGAACCTAAAAACAAAAGGGGAGTAAAAATTAACATCTTCTCATGTTTTAAAAATTCTTCAGTGTGACTACACAATCAGTGCTGTACATTCAAGTCTGACTACTCACTTGTGTGGGCTCAGGTTGGACAGGAACAGTGTTGGGTTGCGATAGCCGGGACTCTGGGTGAACTGAGGAGATTTGAGCACTGAGCCTTAGTGAACCAATAAAGCCATTTCATGCATCATTTCAACACAATAAATGACATAACAACTGTGTTTCTCTTGTCTAAAACGTACCTGGAGGGCACACCATCTGTGGTAAGTCCATGTTCTGAGCGGGTTTCATGGGCTGTGCTGAGACAATGGCTGGATCAATGGGCTGTCCGTCAAACTCCAACATAGAGTCCTGAGAGCAGAGAGCTGATGAGCACCACGCTGAATATCCACACTAAACGGCTGTTAGTGGCATAAGGTCCTCACCTGCATGAAGTTATACGTTCCCTGCATCTGTGCCATTAAGTCCTGCACCACCTGCTTCCTGACCATGGGGTCAGTAGTAGTAGGCGGCATAGGAGACGCTAAGGTGTGGGTCTCCAGGGCAACAGGAGAAGCCGCAGGCTGCACAGGCTGCTGCTGCTGCTGCTGCTGCTGCTGCTGCTGTTGCTGCATGGCACTGACTGCCTGAGTGTGGAAGACAGACAGAACAGGCAAGTAAGAACCAGGAGGAAGAATAACTGAAAACTGGTTTAGTGCCTTGTAGTTGGTTTATATTCGCAGCAACATTACAGCTGATAATTAAGGCTAAAACCCACCAGGAGCGTCTGCATTGCTTTCCGGCTGCGATACTCTAGTTAATGCTTTAAAACCCACCAGAAGTGCAGCAGAAGTGTTCCAGAAGTGGCTTGGCGCTCCGCTAAAGATACATGCCTGGTCTATTTTCAACACTGGCCACAGCCTGACCGTGTCAAGCAGCACGGAACAGATGAGGCGTGCAGGAAGTCAGACAAACAAATGGCCAAGAGAATCCAGTCAGTTTTCAAAATAAAAGCCCCCGTGCAAACTTTCAATCGCATATTCCAGCACCACATCTACATTATTTTATAATCAGTGGCACTGGGCCAGACATGAACCGTCAGAGGGGTTTTTAACACAATGGGCGATGAGAGGTTTGCCTTGGATGTAGAAAAAATACTTTCACTTTAGCTGCTGTCTGTAGGCTACAGCACAACACAGTAAATACACTTGCTTTGGACACGTTAGAAGCACAAAAATCACAGGAAAATGACCAAATCAACAAAATCTGAGCAAGCCAGACAAAATGCTCAGTGCCTGAAATGCTTCTGAAACGCTCCAGGTGGGTTTACAACCGAGTTGAGGATGGAGCAGCCGGAGCGTGACACAGGCGTGCACCGTGGGTTTTCAGGGTTAAAAATGTAATGTCGCCATTCCAGTATAGACACATCTTCGACGACTTGAACATGAATGTACTCTGCACAAAAACCTGGACTAGTCTGAGGATTTTTGCAGGATTCTGCCAATCTGAGTCCAAGTCAGTAACAAAACAATACTACCAAAGTGGATAGAACATCTGCCAAATATCCGTCTAGTCTGTGTCTTTACTGTCACAATCAAATGAAGGCAAAAGGCCAAAAAATCTTTCAAAAGAAACCCAGATAATCTGATACGACGCACCGACTAACCTGAGCATCACATAACCAGACATAGAACACCACGATACAGAAGAAAATGCAGATGTTGCGTCGAAACAGTAGCTACTTAGCAATACATCCCATATTTCTGCAACCACACAAGTTTTTTCTTCTTCTTTTTTTTAAAAAAAAACAGCTTGTTGTTACATGAACCATATGGCTATTATTTTGTGGCTGCATCTGCAGTCGCAAAAATTTAACACATACTCCAAATACTGGCCAAAGAATCACATTGAGCATGCAGTCAAGTTCCAAATAGTTTTAATTAAAATATCTATTACTAATTTGTAAATTCTGCTTTCTAATGCTGCATGAAGTCGTCCCACATTAAATCATTATGTCACAAACTGAACTTTTTCCATTGCTATAATATGCTTTGCTCTAATAATATAATATACATCTTTAACATGTGCTTGTTCGATTACTTCCACTGAAATATTTGCAACACCTATATGAATTTATGTCCCAGCCAGCTAAAACAAGATCTATTGAAATTCCCTCACACAATGGGGGTCATTCAAGGCCAGATTGCTTTAATGATGCAATAAAATAAGAATCAGAAAAACGAGGAAAATATTCAGCAACACAAACAAAAAGAAGTCAACTTCAGCCCCAGAAAAACAACATCCTGCAGCATACCTCTGTTTCCGTGGTCCACTCATCCCCCTGCTCCTTCTCACTGCTGCTATAAGTGCCGTCTGGAATGAACTGTCTGTTTACAAACTGGAGGAAAATAAGCAAACATCAGTGGCATGCTCAAAAACAATATAATCAGCCCCAAGATTTCACTGCAAAGGGGAAATTAATCTCACCTCTGTTGTTTCCACCGCAATGGGCTCTATGAATTCCTCAATTATTTCAGCTTCTGTAAAAAAAAAAAAAAAATTGGAGAATGCAGTCCTGATTGCTTGATTACATTAGCATTTTAGAAATACCAAGTTTTGTGCAGAATGACTTCAGAGAGTGGTCAGGACCTGGATCAGCAGTTTGCTCTTCTGCTTCTGACGATTCAGCTACTGCTGCCGCGGTCACTACTGCCGCCGCTGAGGCTGGCTCTTCCTCCTCTTCCTCCTCACACACTCCGTTTTGGTGAGATGGAACCCGGTCAAAGTATCCGCTCAGCAGAACCTGGTCCAAAGTCTCTTTCAGGGCCTTGTCTGGCAGAGGAATAACACAGTAGACAAGCATAGTAAGTTCTGGATTGTTAATCAGACAGAAGAAGCATTTTCAAAATTTGGGCTCTGGGAAAGTGCGATCATTTTTATCTTTTTTTTGCATCGTTTGCTGAGATTCTATAGACTCAACTATTGAGATAATCAGCAGATTCAATAATAATGACCATTATCGCTGTTTACGGCCCCACAAAATACAAAAGAAAAACAGAAATGGCAGACTTATCCTTCAACCAATATAACTCCAGGTTGGCAAATGAAAACATCCCATTCAGATGACACTGCTGACCAGATGCAGGTGACAGGGTATTGGGGTGAATGAGGCCATGTGACCATTTTAACAGGTTCAGCTAGCCAGACTGCGCACCCTATGGCATTTAAAGCCAAATACAGTAAAAGTGACACACAACATATTCAAAATATCTAGCTCAAAGCCCTTGAAAACATAGTTTCAAGTCTTCTTTCTGAATAACATCAAGGATTTGTAACTAAATAAGCAAATTCAATCAAGTCAAAAAAAGCAACATCATTAAGTGTTTAGCAAACAAATACTTGGCTCATCTTTTGGCCTGACAAAACATAGGCAAGGAACCTCACTAGTGCAGACATGGCTTCTAATTTACTAGAACACACCAGAAGAGCCCTTAAGCTAGCTCAGGCATTTCTACTTTTGGCTAAGGAAAGCAGTCCGCTGCTGCCTGAATAAATATCACCCTGAGTCACCAAGTGAGACCTCCTCACTGAGGTGAAAGGGTTGGCTGATGTCACTGCAGTGAACTGGGTCACCAGTATCCTAACGTGGCTCCAGAGATCTAACCAGTGGAACCACAGGCGACAGGGCCACTGGCACCCTGCCCCACTGCTGAGTCAGGATAAGCCCACAGCGCTCAGCCCCCAAGCAGAATGCAGCAGTCCTGAGGCCAGATTGCTGAGAATGCAGTACGCCAATATCCCCAAGCCCTGATTATTCACATCGGAGCACTACACAGATGCAGCATTAACAAAATACAACACATTTGCTACAGTAACATATCAATACTGGTTAATGGCCTGCAGTACCTTCTGACAAGAAGGTTTTGTGTAGAGCATTCCCCATCTTTATCTGCTGTGCCTTGAAACCATTCATAAGTAAGAGACAAATTAGTTATTGCCAACTTAAACACAACATAAAGCTTGCCGGTGACTGCTGTGTCACTAACCATCTGATAAAATGTCCTGCCAACAATTTTCACCACCAGCCGGGCATATAAATGAAGCCAGTTTGTCTTGAATAAAAAACTTCATTTTGCTATTATAGAGAAGTAATAAGACCAATTCATTGCATGACCATTGCAATTGACAAGTAGGTACCAGCGGACAAAATGGCTGCCAATTGTCAGCTGAATGACTAATCGATTCATCGGCTAATTGTTGCAGCTATACATGGCTACATGTGCAGAAAATAATTAGCCAAAAGCAATTGGCAACAAAAATATTGAGCTGTAATGCTTCCAACCATTTTTAGGCTCCAAGTTAAGCCTGACTTACATGTTGTTCCAACCACAGCCTTGTCCTTTCCTTCCAGCAGGTCCCAGAGGTGCACAGATGCTTCTTCATACTGGTCAGCCAACCTGCAAGTGTAGAAATAAGTTATACGAGCCCCCTTGTTTAAAAAGGTAGAAGTCAGCTGCATCTCAAATGCAGGTTGTCAGTGACTTAGACCAACCTGACGTTTTGGTCACGGTCGGGCCCAACTAACTTGTAGAACTCGTCAAAAGCTGTGAGGTCTGTGTCTGTCAGCAGCGGTGAGCCGCCAACCCCCTGCTTCAGGTCTTGCCGCACAGTGTCGTCTCCCAGCCGGTCCAGGAGGAACTGCAGCTCCAGAACCGTTTTCAGCCTCCTCTGCTCTGCTTCCTCCCGCTGCAGCTGCTCCCGCCGTGCAGACTTCTTTACCACCTTCTGGATCTAATGATAACATATACATGAGTCACATAATGTCAAGTTACTACAGGTCGGATTGGATACCACTCTGAAGGGTCATTTTTCAGAAAATCTGAGTCATTATTACATCTTGTCCCAGTACGATGAATGTCTTCTGCAACTCTCGGGCAAATTCCAAGTTATTCATGACTTCCTGGTATTTGGTGAGAGCCTCCTATAAAGATGAAGGAAAAAAAAAAGATTTTACACATTTCTACGTTTTAAAATCTTTTCAAGAATTACGGGATTATTTGTGCTTAAAGTGACGAAGGCGTCAGTGTACCAACCAGCTGGTCCTGATTGAGACGCTCCCCACTATTCTTCCTGACCTGATAGTCATCCAGTTTGCTCTGTAATAGAACACCCAAAATGCAGGAAACAGTTTTGAATTATGAAACATACTTGGTTGAACGTTTTTTTTATGTTTGTGCTTTAGTTTTTCAGCTATGGATTGCTTCTGAGTCGAATACCTGTCATGCCTCATACTTTACACAACAGGGATGTGGGTACACGTTATCAGAGAGGATCTAGACAAAATGGCTGTCAACAGTACTCACCTTTTTCTTCTCCATGTTGCGGGCCTTCTTGTCGATGACACACAGCACTTGCTTCAAGACTTCAGACTGTCCACCAAGGCCAAAATTGCCCATTGACCCTGGAGCGGATCCCACATCTGGGCTGGCAGACTGCACTGTCCCATTTGCATTCATCACTGAGGGCATCTATAAATCAAATCAATAAAAGTGTGAAACATCAAATTCTGGTTGTAATTAAGAGACACCTTCATTATGACTAACGTGATATAAAAACATAAACAAATGATTAACCGAAAATGGCTGTTAGCAACATGAGGTGAAGCCTGTCGAAATCATCTTTGGACTGATGACTATTGAGGATAATGTTAACAGATTAGGGCTGGAGCTGATAATTGAGTTGTTATTACTGATAATTACCAATTACTGTCAGACAGTCATACAAATTCACCCCTGAGATACTCTGGATTAGTATCATTAAGCATACAGTTTCTTTCTCATTCCATCACATTAATTCAGCCCCTGACTTTTGGCACCACAGCAACCCGTGGCCTCGTGTTTCCTTACATAAAAATTATTCCAATGAATTTCATGTGGTGAAGTATACAGATTTTAACTTTAGGGGAAAAGACAGCACTTGTATTGGATTGGGAATCGGCATTAGCAGATACCCTGAGCTGAGGTATTGATATTGATTTTGGGAGAGCTCAGGTTGGATTGGTGCATTCCCACAAAATAGAGAAAAATGTCCATCACAATTTCCCAAGACGACATATTTAATTTGCTGGTTTAACAGTCAAAAACTCATGGATATCAGTTTATGAACACAGAAACAACCAAACACTCACATTGGAGAAGCTGGAACCCTTAAGAAAGTAACAGTTTAAAATAAAAATTTGCATTTGTTTAAAATAATGACTTCAATGATCATAACTGTTTACATAAATTGCTACTGGTTGACTTACTGGTGGATTAATTATCCTGTTAAACCAGATCTACATGACGACTCGTCTGATTGCATGATACAGTAAATTAGATTTAGGTAAATACAGATGTAAGGAGTCCGAGTAATGGAGTACAATATAATTAACTATGTATTGCCATAAGTGGAAAAAAAAAACCGTTGTATGACTAACATTTGGATAAAGACAGGAGGTATAAGCTGTTAAGGTGGGATTTAACAGCACAAGGAAAACAATATGTAGCTACTACATGTGGCGCATTATTAATGTAGTCTAACTGTTATGTGTAAATGATATACAGCCATGAAGTTTAGCTTCATATCAAAATACCCTGAGCCCTAGCAAACATTTCATCATAGCGACTGGCTAACTTTAGTCCAAACTGTGTATCAACTGGAGGGAGGTCGTTTTTGAACCCTGTATTTCTCCTGATCTATATATTTTCAACTGTAACTTTGGCTCCCAGCTCTGTGGCCCAGAGATCCCCTGGCAGTGAGGTCAGGTCGCCGGTTTTGTCTGAGGTTTGGTAAAATGGCCCTGGCTGCCCTGCCGTTAGCACACACCATCGACTTAGCATCTCCGCGCACTGTTAGCTTGGTTGTCTGGTAGCTACAGCGACGCGTGCTAACCCAGCAGCCGGCCGGGAGCCTCGTCAGTTTGGCAGCGCGTCTCCTGGTTCACCCACCTTGATGGTATTTATCCACAGGGGAGCTTGCTAGCGAAGTGTACGAAACGGCCAAGTTGTTGTTATTATTGTTGTGTTGCTTTATTTTCTCTTTCACTCTAGTGTGGGATCCGCCCCGCCGGCCTCACCGACAACTGAGACGGTTCGAAAGACGGAGAAACTCTTTATAAAGGCGAAGGTCCGTTTTCAGCTGTCAAAGATATGCCTGAATAAATAAACTACACAAACAAAACTTAATAGAGCACACGTTTAATAATTGTAATATTTTCATAAATAATACAAATATACTAATTCAACTCTTTGACACTTGGTTAATTTTACCGCAGTTTAATATTATGACATTGGTATTTGTGATCAGGCAAAAGAATCTACAGCCTCTTGGCAGAAAATCTGCACAATCATTAGCTTTGATTAGGCTATCCTATCACTATCCCTATACCATATACAGCATTTCTTTCTGCAGCAGCTGTAAGCACAAGCATGTGCGAGTTCACAGCTGTCTCCCTTTATACCCATCAGTCATGACAATACATGACTGCACCATCATTTTGAAATTCAAGTTCAACAGGAAAATGTCCACTCAAAATATATGATGACTGTCACTGCATAGACCTTAAAAGATAAAGTTAGTTTGCAAAATATTAGGTTGCAAATTGTGAGACAAAAGCTAACTCCATATCCACAAACCAGGCACGCAGCTAAAACCAAAATTTGGATAAAAAATAAAAATAAAAAAATTCATCCATGAACTAATGAAACCAATGATAATAAATTTATCAATTAATTAATTGAGCAGGTTATTTAGATTTCTGTCTGATTTTAAAATAGGCTCCACAGAGCCATAGCACAAATGAAATATAAGTGAAAGTTGTTTGGGTCAATCATGTGATCTTAGTGCCTGTCTAGATTCGCCTTTGACAGAATTTTTAGAAAGCACCTTGTTTCCACTATTTAGAGTATTTGGGAGGGTTAAAACAGTTATCACATTTAGTTTACATCTGCCAAGAGATTGTCTATGTTATTGGTTTACTGGTTTTCCAGAAAAACAACAGGTTAACCACATGTTCATCAATGGTAGCTTTACTGAACACTCCTTGCTCTGTGCTGCTCTTTTGGTTTTTTGCTTCTTTTTTAGTCTGTATAGTCTGAATGATGAATTATTGTATTATTATTGTATATATATATATATATATATATATAGTATATATATATATATATATATATATATATATATATATATATATATATATAGTATATATATATATATATATATATATATATATATATATATATATATATATATATATATAGTATATAGTATATAGGTAGCTATCAGCACTTCATACTGACAGAACCGGTAATAAAATAGATGTTTATATGTTGAGTTGCACTCAAACATGTAGAGAATTGTCGAGTGATCATATAAATATGAGTAGGGTTTCTGTTGCGTTGTTTTTAACATTTATACATGTTAAATGAATATCATTCTTCCAGTTTTACCACCACAAATCGCTCTGCATCTCTGTCGTCCATTCCCATGTTTCCCATATTGAGAATTCATTAGACAATTATATATCATATAATAAGCTGTGCGAGCACTTAAATAAATGGAAAGTCTCAGATAAATGCCAGAACAAAACTGTTTCCAGAGATCATGCCTATGCTGCGGTCAGCTTCAGTTCAAAATAGTTTTTGTTCATTACATCAGCAGGTGGCAGTAAAGCTCAGCAGTAGGAACAATAAAATACTGGTGAAGTACAACTGTTGCTGGAGAGAATTTTGAGCATGTGTGTATCCTCTGACTCTGAAATTTGTAGACCTACTATCCAATTTTAAAACGCTGACTGACAAATTAACTATGTAGACAACAAGTATAACTTATATACACACACACACACACACACACACACACACACACACACACACACACACACACACACACACACACACACACACACCGTATAAGCATACACACACTGGACAAATGCCGAAAAAGTTTCCAACTCAAAACGTTTGAACATATCTTTGAATTTATCAAATTTTTCCTAATATCTTTGGGAATATGTTTTCCTGTTTTTAGAGCACAAACTGTACATACAGTGGCGAACTGACCAGAAGAATGTGAAACCAGCTTTCTTTTGTTTTGCCAAATACAGGAAGCAGTTAACATGGCCGCACAGCTTTTTGATTGCACTGTTCCACTGAAAGTGTTTTCTTTTAGGGATAATACTGATTATGGGAGGATCCCAAGAGCAACTGAAGCTCACTTTCAACGAATGACTCATTTCCGCAGCCTGCTGTATTTCAATCAAACAACAACATTGTCCACCAGCCATTTTCTAAAAGAATTCCAGGGTGGCTCCTCGTCTGACCTCTGACCTTTCCACAGTGACATTTTAAAAGTTACAATAAATCCCACAGTCCTCTCAGTCAAGCCTGTGTAACAGGGAGCGATAAAACATTTCCACCTTTATTGACCTGTAAAAATTTAGAAGGAGGGCTTTAAAAGCTCTTCGTCTCAGATTAGGCAGGAAGTGGTCAGTTCTGCTATTGCTGTTCCAGAGTTCGAGCTATCAAAGAGTCAACAATACATCCAGAGTCCCTGTATTTCAGGAAATGGGCCTGCAAGCCTGTATCCAGATAATCCATGATGTATGGATAACCATCTTTCTTCCACTACTAATTAGGAGATCTATTTAACAGGAAATCTCTAATGATTTGGCAAGATGGTGGGGCATTGGCTTATCCTGCAAAAGCCTTGTTATACTTTGCCAAAGGAACTTGCAGCTTGTAATGAATCAACATTATTCGCTGAAAGATGTTTTTATTGTTTGGTTCGTGCTGACACTCATTTTCCAGCTGCCCTCAAATTCCACCCTGCTTTCAACTCTGTAATGCTCTCAGTACCAGATGGGCAAAACAGGAAGCTGGACATGAGTGACACCACTTCCCAAAAGGTTGTCTACGTTCTTAACTGTTTGCTCCCCAAACTCCGTAGCCCGCACATATACAAATTGAATTCTAAAATTCAAACTGAGGCGTGCGCCACCTTTTTTGGTGACATTTAGGAAGCAGAGTTTTTATGATGCGCTGTAAGCTGTGTCACTCCTATCATGCTGAACCATCTGGAGCCGACCTGTCTATCGGGGAAGTCATGAGGGGGTTGCCATCACGCATTGGACAGGGTTGGAGGGTGGGGGGTGGGGGGTAGGTAGGAAGTGAATGCAGTGTGCACCAAATTCCCCCCCAGCTTCATTTCTGCATGCCAGTTGCACATCCTCTGAGCAACTCCACAGGAAGTAGTGGATGATTTGAGTGTCATTTAAGTTATGACTTTCTCTTCTCTTGATTTTCTTTTGCTTTGCATTTGTGCAGCATGATGTTTAGGAGGGTTTGACACATCATGGTACAGATGAGTAATTTTGATTAAGCTCTTCAAACCCCATTGATGGGGTTCAACATTAAATGTTTTATGGTGCAAATGACAATTCATGTAATCGTGCAAGCCACAGAACTGAATGTGCAGATAGCGATGAAGTGTGATACAGCTTAATTTAAGTGCTGGTGTACGCAGATACAGAGTGGTATTGAAAAAATATTTTATCTACTTTAAGAACATTGAGATTAAAAGTTCCTCACCGACTTCAGAAACATTTCTAAAGTCACAACATTTGTAAGTCAAAATTGACTAGAGGTCCTTAAAATGTTAATAATAAATGGAAATTGGACTGAGGATGATTGTGTGATATGGTGGGAAGCTCTTGACCAGCTTGTGAGATTGTTAAGGGAAGTTAAAGGGGGATGTAAAGGGTTCAACTGTTTGGCATTTTTACTGAATTAAGACTAAGAGAGCCACCTTAGCCCTTGCACTGTGCTGTTGTGTTGTACAGTGAAAGTAGGCAGAAATCTTGTTCCAAAAACGTTCTTCATTTGAAGGATGAGTTTTATCTCTTTCAAGCTGCTTTGCTTTCTGTGTAGCTGGCACAACTCAGCGCCATGCTCACCTTGCTCCTGGGCCTTCTCAGCTTGGTATCTATCCAGTGAACCCACACAGTCCAACAAATATCTAGCCCGGGGACGCATTCAGCCTGAATTTAGAGTTTGCCACCACTGAGGAGCTGACTGTGGCTGCAGAAGTTGAGGTGCTTTATCTCCCTGCCCAGTCCAACTGCTGCCTGTGTCCCTCCACCCTGCAGGCAGCCCTGAGGCACTGGCAGCAGATAAGAGGATGGACTCACAGCGCCTCTGGTTTGAAAAGGAAAGGCTGTAAGGAGACAAAGTATGTAGGAATATCATTGTGTTCATTTATCACAGAGACAACTTCTGAAAGTGTTTTGGGGAAACCCATAGCATCTTTTCTTTCCCACCACTTTTAGGAGTTAGTACATCAACAGTTTAAAGAAGACAAATAAAAGAGGGGGGAAAATAGAAGAATCATATATATATGTACAGTCTTCCAAACATATCATAGTGAAACTTAAACCACAATTAACCTTTGTAAACTGTGTATTCAGGCTTTAACAAAATTGGATGTATTGAACAATTATTCCAACTTTATGGGCAACAGTGTATAATTGCAAATGACTTGATCATTTTTGTTGTTGGCTTAATACAAAGTCTGAGCCACATTATCAGTGACTTATAAACATGTTCAACTGCAGACTCAAAGGCTCATTATGAACATTAAAAGTGACTTTTAATGGCCGGGGGTGGAAGAATAACTCAGACCCTTTACTTAAATAAACATACTACTATATTATGCTACAAGTAAAAGTCAAAATTCTACATGAGTAAAAGTACATAAGTATTAGCAGCTAAATGTACTTAAAGTATCAAAAGTAAAAGTACTCATAATGCATTAACAATCATATCTGAATGCTACAATTTAGAGGCCTCAAGCTCTAAAGATGATGGACATACGTCTAAAGTTACTATCACCACCAAAAACTACTATATTTCTAGGGGACCTCAGGGGGTTTTCTATTCCTATTAGTTTTGATGCAGTACATGTTACAACTGGATCATGCTTATTCATTTATTAATCATTAGTTCATGGTGACTAATGTTTGTCTAATCAACCATAACTGAAAGCTCTTATGTGGGTATGCAGGGCCCTGCACACCATATTTTATAAAATAATCTCACAAATTATGGTAAATAATAACTATAACGTTAAAATCCATAGGCTAGTGAGCGGTGAGGTCAAAAGTACAATATCTTGCTTCCCCTCTGAGTAGTTATGCAAAGTACAGGTATCTCAAAATCAAATGCTTTATACCAAGTTCCGTATAGAGAGTGGTAAGATACTACCTTATATTAAGTTAAATTATGATTCAACACATTTTATAGACTCCATCACAACTAATACAAAGAAACACTTTCTAATTGGGCCCACCGAGGAAACACACACTGCCTGTAGGCTGCTAATTATATCATGCACCTCTTTATCTTTGTCCTGTCGGCACTTTGGTGAAGCAAAGCATATAATGAACTCATTAGTCTCAGTCACGACCCAGCAGGCTGCGCAGTGTTTAGCTGTCGCTTTAAGACCGATTTCCCCCCATTGTCAAACAGTCGTGAGCAGGAAGAGGGAAACGAAAGCAGAGACCGAGGGGGCCCGACGTATTTAAACACGATGCTGCCGCACAATAACGGTGACCGCGGTTTGGCACGGAGGAGCGCGTCTGCAGCCCGCTCAGTTAAAAAAGACGCACGGACCCAAGAGATCCGCGCAAGTGAGCGTTTGGTAGGATTGATGGTGTTTTAATTTAAATAACAGCCCGTCCTCAAAGTCGCCGCAGGATGATTAAATATAGTCTACTTGAGAGGCATGGAAGTGTCACGGCGGGTTATTGCCTCAGGAAATGATGATAGTGTCCTCCATCATCGCTTAGCTGTTTAGAGCGAAATTGTCTCGTCTTGCGGCCATTTCCACGGGACTCATCTGCCTGCTCATCCAACACAAAAACAGCCTAAATCGGGCTGTAACAGGCGTCTTGGAGGCGGTGGGAGCAGGTGCAGCTTCACAGGTAGCCGCCGAGCTGGTTGTGGACTGAAACCTGATCTGGATCAGGCTGGACATCATAATCTAGACATGGCATCTACTATAGAGAGGAAGACCCTGGAAGCCAATGAGTAAGTATCTTAGGCAGAAACTGGCAATAATAAAAATTCTGATATTAAAAAGACCTTCAAGGGCACATCATTATTGTGACAGCCAAACTACCTCACGTGTGAGAACTGCAGATGACTGATAGCATGAGATCTCTTGCTGTCAGGCCAGGAAAATGATCAGGTTCATGTCCAAGAGCAGATATGTTTGTGTGTGTAGAAAGCAATAAAAATGGCTACTGGCAAGAAAAAGTTCAGCATTTTTGTTATCATCTTAAAGGTGACATGTTTAACTTTGTGGGCTGATTGTTTCATATTTTATTTTGTTTTAGGCATGTAGCTAGGCCTAATGTACTACATGTAGTAGGACTTTCTCCCTCAAATGCAGCAGCCTGTCAGTGGGTCAGGAATTACAAATTCAAGCTTTGCATCCAAACATTATTTAAATGTACAGAACTTCATTTGAAATCCCACTGGAGATCCCATCGTCTCCAAAAAATTTCTCAGGTTGAGTTGGTGGGAAATGCGTATTAGATGATGCACAAAACATACCAACTATTTACATTTTATGAGTGTTGTAGCCATAAAAATGGATGAAGGGGTCTCGGGTTTAAGTATTTCACTAACCAGCATATAGACTGTAATACCATCAGTGTGGAAAGGGTTTACTTTAACAACTTAACTTTAAAGCTTCCTAAGGGGAAAGAAATTGGGTTAATGAAGTACCATTTGTTCTGTGTTTATACAGTGTTATATTTAACAATATTGGATGGCTCCCACAAGTGGATTGCTTCAAAATGCACTTGTACAAGACAAGATGGGCAAATTACAGTCAGCAGACGAATGAATGGAGGTGCAAGATCAGTTAGGAGATTTGGGCTATATGCTCTATTATATGTCAAAATATGAACAATTCAAACATACTATATTGTAGATGAATGGGTAAATAAATTATTATTAAAATTATTTTAGAGCAGAAACAATTTGTTGTAATAAATCAGAAATTATAATAGAAGTCATTGCAGAAAATGAATCTCCTAATGTTGTATATTATATATGATAATTCATTAATCGTTTAAGTAAACATAAATGTCAAAAAGTCCCTAGTTTCTGCTTCTTGGAGAGGATTTGTTGCTTTTCTTTTATATGATCGTGAACTGAAAACCTTTGGAGTTGGGAGTGTTGATCAGACAAAATAAGCAATATAAAGACTTCACTCTGGACTTCAGTAAATTGTACCAATCAAATGATTAAAACAACAATTTACAGCAGCCCTAGAATACTTGATATTCTAACCAGTTTTCTTTCCTCTCTAGGGAGCCGGTGGATGAGGTCCTCCAGATGCCACCATCTCTGCTGACATGTGGTGGGTGTCAGCAGAGCATCGGTGACAGATTCTTCCTAAAGGCCATCGAGCAGTACTGGCATGAGGACTGCCTGAGCTGCGACCTGTGCGGCTGTCGACTCGGCGAGGTGGGCCGACGGCTCTACTACAAGCTGGGAAGAAAACTATGTCGGAGAGACTACCTCAGGTTGGTCTGATGGTGTAATATCATCACACATCATGACAAAGTGTCATAAGAGAGAAATAAGTCTGGTGATATTCTGTCTTATCGTCATCTTATCCAATGAAAAGACCTGCTCCTTCATTATGATGAACATGGGCACTAATTTATTTTGAGTCAGTCTCTAATACACTATGCAGAGGTAGATGAGTAGTGGAGATTCAGGGGTTACTAACCAGCCTAAATAAGAGACTGCTGCAGGGAGCCTAAAAATGACATTTTTACAGATTTTCTTGGAGTTTTGGTAGCTTGTAGGAATATGCACGATTACATTAGAATATCAACAAAGGCATTATGGATTATAGCCCAATTGTGTGACTCTGTGTCAAAATGTTTGACATTTTTTATTCTAATATTGTGTCTGCTATATTTAGTCCTAAATAAAGTTGTGTTGACATAGTTAACAGTTAAAACAATCTGGAACACAGAAATCCTGAGGCCATTTGTTATTATTCCAGCATGGTACATTCACAATGTACAGTACCGCCCCGTCCATATGGTGGCACCCTGTGGTAGGCGATTAATACAATCCAGCAATGGCCAGGGTAAAAGATTCACTGTAGTTAAATGGAGACTTCAAGTTTCATGTTGATAAGAATGGATGAATGTTTTCCTCCTTTCTCTCAGTCTTATATTGACATCTTCTCATTCGCCCAGGCTTTTCGGTCAGGACGGCCTCTGTGCTTCCTGTGAGAAGAGGATTCGAGCATTTGAGATGACGATGCGTGTGCGGGACAAGGTTTACCATCTGGAGTGCTTCAAGTGTGCTGCCTGCCAGAAGCACTTCTGTGTGGGTGACCGCTACCTGCTCATCAACTCAGACATTGTGTGCGAGCAGGACATCTTTGAGTGGACCAAACTCAACAATAACAACATGGTTTAGCAGAATCTCTTGTTCAGCACTAAGGAGCGATACCCTGCCTTTTCCCACTGACTTTAAAGGGAATGAATCATCGATAAACAGACTTTTTGCAGCCCGTGCAGGCTTAGTCATTCATCTGACATTAATATGGAATCATTGTAACATAAAGGGGGAGGTTAATCTCCATTGCTTCCTGCTGGAGACTAATGAAGACTGAACCAGCAATAACAGAACAGCTTTTCATTTAAGGCTTCATAAAGGCAAAAAATCAGTAAAACACTGAAAATCAATGAACATGCAATAATATGTGTTTCTTATACAAACTGGAATTTTAAAATTTTAGCAATGAACAAAAACTAAATCTTTGTTAAGCTTCTTGTAGTCAAACACTGTTGCATTACCTCAGTTTGGTCTGAAATGCTCTGTAAGAATCTCAGTAACATTTTATTTTATGGGTCAGTAATTTCCTGAGAATTTCCTGGGAAGAACAATGTAATTTGGTACCAATTATAGGGAAACGAGGCACTTTGTTAAAAGAACTGCTCCATTTGAAACCCAAGTAAATGCTCCTTCCTTATTGGAAGCATTAGTCTCCATACATGTTGAATTGTATGCTTGCCTGTGGACACATTTCACATGTGCATGTTCAGCTTACTTGCTGCACTGACTGAGACTTTGATACGTCTCTATTATTTTAAGGTGATTTGTATAAAATTATGTAGTTTTCTCCCAAAAACTTCCTTTAGGAAATTAGTAAGAATTTTTCAAATACAGACCTGTAAAATAAAGTTTTACCAGATTTTCATATTATAAATGGAATGCAATAGTCCATTTTGAAAAGTCCTGATCAGAATGATTGTACTGTATTGCCAGGTTGAACTGGTGGCGCCCTCTAGTGATCAAGGGAACCCATGCAATACTAATTTTACAGACTTTTGGGATGTTTCCAGTGTCTCTTTTGTAATCATTACAACTCACTCTGGACATGCACTCAAGACTTTTTGAATATTTACTTGTCAATTTATTAAATAAATTACAGTTTAGAGAAACACTAAAATTGTAAGTGTTGTCTTGGGAGTTACAAAGAAACCTGAAATCCAAGCATTCAAGGGAATCATGTAGACAGCCACCAACACACAGGCTGTGTTCCAAACCCATACTTTGTACTATATTGAAGCAGGTTTTAAATACTCAGTGTGAATACTAAAACCCTGGTTTTTGAATATGTTGTCGAGGTACAGAAATCAGCATCTCACATCTGGAAAAAACTGAAACCTCGTTGTTGCTGGTGGTGAAACAGCTCAAGGAGACAAACAAACAAACAAAAAAATATAATTTTGAATTTTTGGAAATTATCTATGTCCCTTTTTTTTTTAAGTTAAATTGGCCGTTTTATTGAAACGATGCAGTTTGATTGCTTGTGCACAGTGTACATATTATATCCTGACAGTATAAGGTACGCTAATATATACGCCATACAACTAGTAATTGGGACACAGTCATGGCCTTTAAGAGAAAAAATATTCTGGGTGTATGTTTAACAAAATAACAAGGTCCGTCCTCAATTAGTACTAGTTTTTCCAATTTGAGCAGATGTAATGCTCTGCTCTGTGTACCTGTTTTAGCCACAAGAGGTCACTAAAAGATTTATAAATTCTAACCATCCAATGAACAATGTCTCAGTTAGGTACCAGGTTTTTTTTTTGCAGAAAAAAGATGTTATACAGCTAATCATCACAAATCTACGATGGGATGCAGCTTTTTCTCACAATAAACTCTTCTGACAGAGAATGAAGCCCAGAGAGAGAAACAGAAGACATTGGTGTTAATGAAGTCATGATGTTGCCGTAACATTCACTGTCTTGTTTTTCTCCTTGCTGTCTGTCTTCAAAGCTGGTGCCCTTCAGAACGCTCCCTTCCTCACGTCTGCCAGCTGTCAACTCACTCTGAACTGGCCACAAGGCGTGCTCCTACAGTGCCATCCCACACCCTCCTGCCATCCCCAGTAATCTTTACTGGGATAACATTAATAATTGAACCCATGAACTGCTCTTGTGTGTGAGGTCGGGAACAAAGGCGCCTGACCACAGAGAGGGAGGCAGCCTTAACTGAGATTAAAAAGTGGGTGATCAGGAAACAATTTGCAACAAAGGCAAAGGAGAGAGAAAAAGAGGAGAGGAAGGTAAAGGGAGAGGGGAGAGCACAGGAGCTCCAAGATAATGTCTTTAGCTCGGCCTGACAGCAGTTAATTCATAGAAGTGGGAGGAATGAAGGAACAGACAGAGTTAAAAACCCACCCAGGCTGAGATGACGCTTTTGCTGAAAGAGATACTCATGGGGAAACTAACGAGTTTTCCCACAACAGAGATGGGAATATACTGTATAGGCACACAAAGTACCGTACTAGGCCTTTGCTCATTTGGAGGTCTGCAGAGTGAAGAATCGTCAGTGTGGCATTAAGCAATGCTTGAGGAATGGCTGCATAAAAAAAAAAAAATCTACTACACGGTGGTCTCAACAACAAATCAGCTCCATATTGAACACCAGGCTTAAGATATGTGTGGATAAATAACATGTTAACATAAATGAACGGAGTATTGGCAGCAGCCCAGTAGTTTACAACATCTACTGTACAGTGCTGGTGACACTGAACTGTTGACCTTTGTGTTTTGTTGACATTGGCTTTACTTTTTTATTGTTTGGGGTCTCATAACCCTCAAACCTGTGCATGAAAATAATGATAATAATTACAAAACATGTTTTTTTCTTCTTCAGATGTTCTTTTCTTTTGACTGAGAAAAATGCAGATGTGGTAACCCCTCTCTTTGCCAAACCAGACTCACACGTCAAAACCTCAATAACAGATATCTAAACAGACTTGAGTTTAGCCCTTTTAGCCACGCAAGCAGCATGGTTCTATGGACGGCAATGCCGGTCTGTTGGCCCTTTGATCCGTCAATCCACCACTTTGGTCCAGACTGAAATGTCTAAACAATGATTGAATGGATGAAGATATGTTGAGGATGAGAGAGTGAATCCTACAGACTTTGGTGATCCCTAATGTTCCTCCAGCACCACCAGCAAGTTGGCTTTGACTGACACATGGATTGTCCTAATGACCCTCATGGTTCCCCTGACTTTTCTTGAAGCATCACCAGCAGGTCAAAGTTTTCTAATACACTGTGAAATATCTTCACATCTACTCAAAGTATTTGCAGAACATTTTGTACAAAGACTCATGATACTCAGAGGATGAATCTTAATGACTTTAGTGAATTTTCTCTAGAACCACCATGGTGGTTACAACTACTGAATGAATTGTCATGAATTTTGGTACAGACATTTATGTCACTGTGGATTGTAATAACTTTTGTGTTCCCTTAAATTTTCATCTAGCACCATCACCAACATAAACTTTCAATTTGTATAATACTTTGGCTAACTTTAATTACTTGCTAAACTACATACATTTCCCATCAGCCTCTGCTGTAGCTTGTGGTTACAGCTAGGTAGGAAATGTTAGCATGATAGCATGTTAAATTGAGATGTATTAGCATTTGGTTCCAAGCACATTTGTGCCTTAGCATGGCCTCACAGAGCTGCTAGCCTGCCTCATGCCTCTTGTTTACAGCTGTGGTCTCTTGGACAAACAGAAGTAGTATGAAGTACAAAGCCAAGTCTGTTTTGTAAGCTGTTAAGGAGAGTCCAGAGTCTCCAGGACCCCAAACAAAAGTTTAGAGTTAAAGGAGGGTGTACTGTTTATCTGCTGATCCCTTTCTACAGAGAGTTCACCCAGTTTAATGAGACTGGAGCTGAAGGAGGCCAGGTCTCATCTCACAACATTCACACACCGGCCTACAGAGAACCTAAGCACTGGCCAAGCTCCATCGGGCCGCTCTCCTCCGTTGCCCTGCAGGCTGAGCTTTGCCAGAGCACTGCCCTGACTTGCACAGCAGCCTCAGCAGGACTCAATAAAGCCCTGTGCCTCTTGTGTCATCCCTACCAGCTGTACACAAGGCCGGGAGTGTAGTGCTGTGTTTGTGTGCCGAGGCAGGCCTGTTTCATCTCCAGTGCCCATGTCACAGCAGTCCCGTATGGGTAAACCTAAAAACATCCAGCTGTGTGCATGGAAACCAAGGAGACTTTCTGGGGATGAAACCGCAACGGCTTGCAGCTTGTTTTTATCAAACAGCTCACCCCACTGAAACAACCGCCACATATCAACCTCACTCTGGTGCAGTGTGCTGTGTGAACAGCAGATGGCGGTTCTGGTCCAGGTAGATGTTCTTAGGGTAACTCACAAAGAGGGCTATATGTGTGTGTGTGTGTGTGTGTGTGTATGTGTGCATGTGTGAAATAACTGACAGGCAGATTAAGGGAAAGATGGTTTTTCGTATGAATGCCAGTTCGAGAAAAGATTAATTACAACAGAATTTAAAGTGACGAGCTATATTCAAAGCGCTACAGACATGACAGCGAGAGTTCAACGACACCTACAAAGGAAGATGTGGTGGGACAATTATCTGCAGCACTACAGTGATTAATCACAGTGCGGCCTGTCAGTGTCAAACCCATCTGACAAAATGAGTCAAGTGCTATTGATCATGCCCGCCTTGGGTTTCACTTGCACTCACACTTTATCAGATGGAGCTAATTGGGAACATATTCAGCCTGTGGTCCTGAGAGATGTGTCTGTCAGGAGTCACATTCCTGCTCCGATTCCCTGATAGCCCATAGCGCCTGCAGTCTGGATGGAGGACAGGCTGTGGGAGTAGAGTTTGGGGGGTGGGGGTTGAAGGGTACAGCAGCACATTCAGGGGCGGATAGGTGAGTAATAAGCGTGCATCCTTTAACTCTCGCCGGGCATGTCCTCTGACTGGATTAAATATGTGCTGAGGATTTATTAGGTAGAAGACCTCTGGGGCCCCAGAATAACTCCAATACTGAGCTGCCTCCACCTTGACTTTACTCTCTCCATATAGTTTCTCTTGTCCTACCTCACACAATCTCTCTCACTTATTTTTATCTACATTACCATCCGTTTTTTTAACTCCCACTATGTTTTTTTGTGTTTTAGTCTTTCAAGCTTTCCTCCCTTTTACTGTCCTCTTAGCAAGCCATGTGGATAGATGTGCGATGTGATGGATCCTGTGATTATTATGATGCAGCCTGGAAGCCTGTAGGGTTATATGTCACAGAGGTGCTGATGGACTGGAGCACAGTGGTGGAAAAGTATGGAAGTACAATCAGAAAAATGTACTGAAAGTATCAAAAATAAAAGTACTCGAAAGAGATGTAAGGTAGCATATTACAAGTGCTACAGGTAGCAGACTGAAAACAGGGGAGAACAGTTATCCTGTCACTGTCCAAAGGTACAAAAAACTGTACCTACCAACACCTCTAATGCTCAGAAATTCACGTATAAACACTTCTTGTTTGATATGTACAAATAAATGTATAAAATGATAATTCACCATTTTCCAGGGGCTTTTGTGATACCAATAACTTCCTGGAGTCTCCGCTGGTTTCCTTGCAACCTGATCACAGCCCAAAAATAGTCCCTGGTAGGTCCTGGCAGGCAGATTTTGCCCCTGCTGGACAGATCCAGGCTACCTGGTCCCTCATTTACAGTCTTTGGGCTAAGATAAGTTAACAGGCTCAAATTTATTGTACAAACATGAGAGTGCTATCTAGCTTCTCATTTAACTCTGGAAGAAAATTAATAAGTAGATTTTGGGTTATCCCTTTACGTATGATACATTAGTACTGTAAATGTACTTTGTTATATTCTATCACTTTTGAAGCAGTTTGTCTGAACACACACTGATACACTTTTGCATTTATCATGGTTGGAATTCTTAAGATCAGCAAATATATGTGATGCAAGTGTAGTAAATCTGTTTTGATCTATTGTATGTTTTTTACATATGTTTCTTTGGCCATAAGTCACCCACCACCACCCCCCAAAATCATCCCCATATGTCGAGCGGTGTTCCTGGCTTCTGATGAACCAACTACACATTGCACTAGAGGCTCTAGCCCAAGATCTGCATCAAACATGCTGGGGAGAAAGTGTTGCCCTTATGGGATGGGTGGGGCGTTAGGTGAACTGTTTGTTCTCTGACTGACACAGGCAAGCGGCAATATTACAGAATAATAAATAAAGCTGCATGTCAAGACCACATAATATTGATTAGAAACTACAATCACGGGTATTATGTGCTTTATAACTCCAAAACCACAGGCTTGTTGTGCTTTCATGGATGAACAGCCAAGAAAATGAACCAACATGACACATGAAAACATTCCTGAGGGTTCAGTATGACCATGAGTGAGTGGATATGGTGTTACAGGTCAAAGGTAAAGCTTTGTCTGTGCTGTAAGCAGAGAGCAGCTCGTTATAGAGAACAAACCTGTCCAATAAAGTGGAAAAATGGTTTTCATAACTAATGTTTATGATTTATTCCCTTCTATATGTGAATTCTTAGACTGTTTCAGTTATTAACAATATAGTGATTGATCCCTGTGGTTTCTTTTCATTAAACTATCTCCATTTTCTCACACCATCATGTATATGATATTTTATCTGGACACATTATTCCAGGGACAGTAGGTGACCTCTCGCACCACACATCATGGGGACTTCACACGTCTAAACCTGACTCCCACCTCCTTCTCATCAGACATCAGTGAAAAGCCAGACCGTTACCAGGAAGCAGACCGTGGCAATGCACCTCTCTTTCAAGCAATCAGCGATAATTGGAAACTCCAATTAAGGTGGTGGAAAAAGGTGGCTACTGCTTTTAAAAAATCAATGCAGATGTGCAGGTAAGTGACCATGCGGCAAACCTTGGCTACACAGCGCCAGGCTCAGTGCAATTTCCGTCTCTAATTGGACTTCCCACGCAATGCCTGCTTCCAATCATCGCAGAAAGCCAGCACAGGCAGGCACACTGGCAGGATGGTGGACCACAGTTGGACAGATCATGAAGAACTTCAGGACAGAAAACTGACTGGGCAGCGATTTAAACAGTCACAGGCTTTAATACAGCTTCTATCACTGGTGGAAGAAGTAAAAATACTCCACTACAAGCAAAAATGTGTGTGTTTAAGCATCACTTTTATGTTGTAGCTGGTTGAGCTACTTTGTATCCAAGGCAGTTTCATCTATAATAATGTGTTATCTTATGAGCTGATTTACAACTGCAAGAATTAGCTGATTAATAAAAAAATCTGCAACAATTTTGATAATGGATGACAATTTGCCTCTTTCCTTGGTCTTACATTATAATAAAGTTTTATGATGTTGGTCAGAAGAATAATAAAGAAAACAATCTGCAGATTGTTTCAAGGACATGTTCATAATGCTTAGTGACTGAGTGCCTATTTTAAGATGATTTTTTCCCCAGACATGGCTGCTTAAGCTACCAGAGAAAAGAGAAAAGAACAAGTGAGAAGTGAAATGGACTATCATAGAAAGCAACTCAGCTTTCATGCTTTCATTATGAAAATAATCTTTAGTTGCAAGCCTTAAATGTAATGGAGTGGACATATCATACAGGAATATAAAGGAAAGTATTGAAGTTAAGTAAAAAACACAGAAAAAAGTACAGTACTTGGGTAAAGTTGATGATAGGTACTTCCCACCACTGGTTTTCCTCTATGAAAAGTTTGTCTTTGATTAAAAAAGGACACTTTCCCAAACTGTTGAGGAACCGCAGGGAGTTGCCACCCACCACAATATAGAATATTTGAACCTCATCGATTCTCTACACCTGCTGTTCTAAATCTTCCCTTAATGCTTAAATCCTGGCAATGCCATCCTTAGTTAAGAACTTCTCTCTTCCCTTGGATTTCCTCTCTTTCAGAGTTGCCTCACCTGGAACCAATCTGTAACACAATCAAAGTGTCCTAACATGAAAGCTCAGTTCCTTCCTTTGATAGTCCATTTCTCTCCTCACTTGTTCTTTTCTCTTTTCTCTGGTAGCTTAAGCAGCCATGTCTGGAAAAAATTCATCTTAAAATAGAGACTCAGTCACTAAGCATTATGCAAATGTCCTTGAAACAATTCACTGGTGCTCTGCTTTTTGCTTTTGCAGACAACAGAATGGGTCCTTTGTCTAAAAATAAGACTAAATGAAAACTAAGAGCTTCGCTTGTTGTGAAATTGAGAACACTGTCGCGAAGGCCTTGAGAAATTTGAGGTAATAAAACATAACTAGGAGGAGGAATAAATCACACAGGCCATTCAAGTATCATTTACAATTATAATCTAGTGGATCCACAAACCGATTGTTCAAGTGCAGATGACAGTCCGTTTTTGATAAAATAGTAGGCGTGAAATGTGGAAAGAAGAGTGCAACATTCCTTTTTTTTTCCAAAGCTTATTCTATTTCCTCATCATTGGATTGCACTCATCCATTCAAAGCGTTGATTGCAGCTTCTGGATGACTTGATGCTTACAGTTTGTATGCTGCATGCTCATCAGTCAACCCTCTCAGCTTCAGAGTGTGTCCTGGATCGCAGGGTGATTAAACTCTAATAGCGGCCTTTTGAAAAGTCCGGGGGGATTTACTCCTGAGTCAACATGCCAGACCCCATTTCCTCCTCACTCACTGCTGCCTCTCAACACCCAACCGACTGCAGCCGCAGTAGATCTCCACATGGAACTTGTATAGATTGAGAAAACCTTGGAAGTGACCTTGCATAAGGCCTTAGACATACATGGGGAACTATGCCAGTAAATTACCCACTTCTCCCAAATATTATATCGTGTACTTTGTTGCAATATTAAAATTTGTAACATTAAGTACATATAATTTAGAAGTTTTTATTTGATTATTAAGATAAATACAGTTACTGTACTCCTACCAGATCCTGCTGGTAATTCAACAGGAAAGGTATTCTCGCATGCCTCATAATGTTTTATGATGCTGCAATACATGCCAAAAAAGCCCATAGTTGCATTTATTTATTTAAACTGGAGTGTAAATAGTCAATGGTCATTTTTGACAAGCAATTTGTCATTCAAAAAGAAAAAGAAAATTCACAGGTTCCAATTAGTATTTACTATTTTTTCGCATCTGTATCATAACTTCAGACAGAGGTTACTTTCTTTAACAAGATGTAGAAGTTATATGGACACTTTTTTTTAACTCCATCTGGGTATTTGGACAAAGCCTGATTGTTAAGAGCCTTGGCACCCTTTATTTTGTTTTTCTGTGTAAAACCTGTTTTTTCCTTCTTTTTTCTACTCAGGAGCTACATATAATGTGCGGTTGACAGCAAACATTTGCTTTTCAAGTCCGTTATTTCTACCTGTAGCACATAAATTCATGTCAGCTGAACAGGATGCAGTACAGGAAAATTCCTGTATTTGATCTGGATTCATGATGGTTTTCTGTCGTCAAACAAATCTGATTGCAGCCAGAGATTGAGACGCTTGTCATAGTGCTAACATTTTAGACATCTTGTTTTGAAACTTCCCACGAACAACAACACAGCGCCCGTTATCCAGCGTCCAGTGGCTCAGTTGAGACAACGAATGCTGCTCCTCCATGTGACTTTAATTGAATGATTAGATGTAATTCAATAAGCAATCGAAGGGCAATGCGCGTGAGTGTGAGGCGTAAAGCAAAAGAGCACTGGTGAGTGGAGCCTTTGTCCATGACCCTCCATCATTGCTGCTACCTTTCAGGCTAAATCACGCGCCTTGATCGGCCTCTGGTCAGCACCCCTGTGTGGACCCCTCCACTCTAATTGTCTAGGCCACCAATTTCAGGAACCACGCAGTTTACAGGTTTAGTGCTTGGGCTTGCCATGTCTTGTGTTTGCCATGTGAGTAACTATCTTTAGACTGGGATCAACCACACAAAAACATCTCAATTATTATTGTCTGTGAGAAGAATTTCCACAAATCCCTTTGACGTGAGACATCGAGTTTTGGGAATGTTTGCCATCAGCTAACTCCGATAGGCCAACATCCAGTCAAAAGCCATGATACCGAGCATGTTGACTTGACTACTTTCAACAACTGCAAAAAGAAAGCTTCAAATGCAAAAACATCAGTGACACAGGATTGTGAAATTACTCTGAATGGTGACACAACTTATCCCAGCTTGAAATATTACCCCTGCATGTGGACCCATTAGCCCCACATTCACACAGCTGTTTACTGTCAATCTCCCCTTGTTCATGCAAATTTGGCAGGAAATGGCTGGCATTATACTAAAGAAAATGAAAATGGCTTACTCCATAGCTGTACTGCGATGCAGTGAAATAGTTCAATAAATTGCTTCAAGTCTGCTAATTCTCAGAGTAAATCAAAGTCCCGAGAGGAGCTGAAGTCTGTAAAATATGGCTCATTACTAAACCAAAGGGACACAAGCCCTCCGTGGGATTAGAAAGTCAAGGCTAGTTATAAAATATAAAAGAAAATGTTAATCTTAAATCCAGGATTGTAGAAATGTCAGAAAATTCTCGCCACCATTTGTGGAGCTGACTTGTGGAAGCAATCTTGGCAAATGTGTGTGTAGACAAGTGTATTATCCAACATGTGTCTTTAATGCTTGGTCAGCTCACTTGCCAACTGTCATATTGTTAAAGATAGACTACACCCTCTTGGCTTGTGCCAAGAAGGCCCATAGATTTACAGTAATACCCTGTAGCACAATAGTGAGAGCAAGGGTCTGTGGGGCAGCCAGAGGCCCTATTCTCAAGTTATATGTTGTAAAGCTTTGTTACTATAATTGCTACAGACTCCTGGATGCAATAATGACTACTGCAGCTGACTCAGATCACATCTGAACCCACAAATCACAGTTAAGCCAGCATCTCATGCAGTGTCTTTCTATCAGCATAGCAAAGTGGGGCTGTGATCGACACTCGGTCATACTAACATTATATCTGCTACCGTCATATGTAATATCTAATACGTGCATTCTCTTGTTCAATAAGGAAAGAGCTTCACACTCTATTCTTAGAATAATACCTCCAGTATTAATACTGTTGATGGTGAATTCTCAGTATCTGGCATCAGATCTCTTTGTTAAATGGGGTGGTACGCTTACAACAATACCACCATCTAGGCATATATACAATAAAATATATACGGAATGAAACCTTATATCCCCCGATGAAATATTTTCTTAGCGCTATGTTGGCTATGAGCCGTAATTTTTGCCTTCTTTTTAAAGCTGCAGTAGTCGTTATGGTAATTTTAACAATGGATCAAATGAAGTAATATGAAAGAAGTCGCTTTCAGTGATGAACCCACAGAGAAGTTTCACCAGGCTGTGCAACTTCCCACTAAACTATGCAGGGTTTTAGCATCTTTTAGCTCATTATTTTGATATTACAGCCTGCAACTTTAATGTTTTACTTCACTCCCATGGTTTTCATCAGTGTTATTCTCAGCTGAAACTGGCAGCTGTTTTGAGTGAAAAAAATTCCTCTAAAACCCACAGCACACGTATTGATTAGCACCAAACAGCAGACGGACAAAGTTTGTGGCTAGCTGGTGAAGTTCATGAAGCATTTAGCTGCTACGAGTCAGATTACAAACTGCACTGACTTGCAGTTGTACAGCACTGGTCTTCAAAAGGTGCCACCTGAGCTACTGGAATATGTGCCCATGGGTTCAACCACAACATAGCCCTGATTAACTTATTCTGGGAGATCTGTAATTTGTCCATGAGTATTTGTCCCTGACGTCCAAACCATGAACAAATAGAATAATCAAAGCAACACAAGAGTAAAAGGTGACACATTGTTTAAAGTGGCAGTGAACGGATGTGATAGATTGAGACATGGCCAATGCTGTGAACTAACATTGTCCTGTGGTGGTGCTGCAGGGGTGAACAGGACACAAGAGGTTCTGTAGCTGTTTGTAAGAGGACAAGGCAGTTGTTCAACAAGTGTCCTCCGAAATTCAGTGCAGGAAGCATGACTCTGATTAAGTGCCATGTGAATGAGCTTCTTTCTTGTCTCAGAGAGGACATTCCTGACAATTAGGAGGATGAGTACAGCTTTGTTTGTCTCTTGGAGGCGACCTTGTCTGTTGGCTCAGTGACTACCTGGGAGTCTAAGATGCACAGGAACCATATGGTCTATCCGCATGTAGCTCTGCAAGTGACAGCATTAACAAATGGCAGGTGAAGATATCCACCCTCTGTTATGTAGAGTTACTATTAACAAGAGGGTTAAAATGACAGCAGTTGCAGTAAATTCTATCATTATTGCTCAAGTAAGTTGCAGACGATGAGCAGCAAAGCAGTGAAATAGATAAAAAATGGCTTACAGAGAAAAGCTTTCATTTCGTCATGACGGACATGTATATTGGGCAAATGTAGCCTCTAATTCAACTGGAGTTGGGGGCTTTACGCTCAGCCAGCCAAAGAGCATAAACAGGAATGTCACTTGGTCAGGATATTTTATGGTGCAACCACAAGACCAAATCCGGATATTGCCTCCTGGGACACTGAGCATTCAGGAACGTCAGACTCCGGCACTAGGAAGTGAAAGAGAGTGTGAGCGATAGAGTGACAAAGGAATAAAAAAAAAAGAGATAATGAAAGTGGTATGAGTGGGGGACAGTTTGTTCTTTCAGAGATGGAAAAAGAAAAAAGAAAGTGAATTGTAGCAAAACCAGCAAAAACAAGGAGCGAAGCTGAATGAAATGTTGTTGTCTAACACATAAACAAACCAAAATGCTGCTCGTCTTTTTAAGACATGAATACACCTGGTGACCTCGCGGCTTTGTCTCCACTTCATTTAATACATAAGGACAGCTCATCCCACTAGCCTAGCAGAGGCACACCAAGTCATCTAATATTCTATAGGCCATAAAAACTATCTTCTATGTAGCCACGCTAGCAGTCTCTATGAGGATGGCAATGTCAATCTGTCCGTCCATCACGTGGGGCCAGACTGAAATATCTCAACAATTATTGGATACCATGAAATTTTGTACAAGCTTTAATGTCGCTGTCAGGATGAATTGCAATCACTTTGGCAGAGTTTTCATCTACTCAAAATCTTTTTATCACCAAATACCTGCGAATTTGATGGCATTCCCATCGCCCTCAGCTGAACTTTGCGTTTAGTGCTAATCAGTAAAAGTTAGCATGCTAACATGCTAAACTCAGATAGTGAACATGGTAAACATTATACACTCGAAACATCAGCTGTTCTGTATTGTCTTAATCAATAACAGTCTGTATTTGATTCCATGCACCAGAATTTCCACGGCCGGTGCAATCTCATTTTAGTGTTATTTGGTTATTTCCATAATGGAAAACTATGTATAATTTTAGGTGTTTTGGTTAAAGACAAAAACTGAAATCTTAATCTCACATTTCTTTTCTTGAACTGTCCCCCTTGTAGATGAGCACTTTGGAAATTAGTGCACAAAACAGTTCGTGAGGAAAAAATAAAAACTATATTATGAGAGGAAAAGTGTGCTGTTGCAGAACTGGAAATGTAGGTAACCTGGAGTTGGTCACAGTAACGCTAACGATCGGGTCAAGATGCACTCTATCCTTGTGTCCCCCCTTGAACATATGCAGGCTGGTGGGGGAGGAGGTGAAGGCTAGGTTGGTCAACCAGTCACCCACAGTGTCTTCCTGTTCAACCTCCTTTAAAGCAAACTCTCGATTGGATTAACATTGGCCTGAGGGTGAGAGTGGGTAGAGGTAACCTGAACAGAGGGGAAAAGAGGGTCAGCCAACTGTTTCAAGTGAGATTGGAATTTGGGGCATCTGTGTTTGTTTGTAATTGGGTGTATTTGGGGCTGACTCTGACTTCCTGTAAAGCCTAAGGGGCAGGGCAGAGGTTAGCAATTGCAGTCCTGGTGAACACTGTCCCCAAGCCTAAAACATTGACTGCTGCCGTTGAACTTTCAGCATCCTTACTAATCAAATGTATCAGCAGGTTTGGGTACATACGTGATTTTTTTTTTTCTGACCTGTGAACCTGCATCGGTCCTCCTCTCATCCCTTGAGCGAGTTATCAGAGGCTGTTGGGTGTGATGATGTCAACACACCATCGCTGGCAGAGATCAAAGGAGAAAACAGGTTTCTGATGACAGCTTCTCTCCTCGCCTCCTCGCAGAGAGTTGATTTTCTGGAGCTGCTTCCCTGTTTGCTGAGACATGCCAGGCTCTACTCTGCTACTAGCAAGTAAAATGTGGACATCATGCTGCCTGTTCAATATGTTAAAATCACATGACTGTGATTTGAACTCCAATACATATGATTGTCAGCCAATATTAAAATCTCAAACTGTGTTTTGAAGCAAAACACTGACAACAGATCTCAAGATTTGTTGAAATATTACTGTGTTGCAAACTCTGACATGGGATAGCACAGCACTCCAGGAACGGCCTCATCTGGCCCACCTCTGAAACTCCTAGGGTGAAAGGTTACTGCTGTGACAGTGCCGGCTCATCTGAGGGTCTCTCTTTACCCCAAAAGCAAAACACCCGAGGGTAGAATGGTGGGCCTGTCTGGCCACCCCAACGCGACTCCCCGGGATCCTGGCAGGGAGGCAGAGAACCCAGGATCAGGGCTCCCCCCTGCACAAATACAGACGGGGTCGTGGGTCATCTGGGGAGCTCACACAAAGCTTTCATCCCAGAGAAGCTCATTTCAGGGGAATGTGGCTCTTTCCCCATCTAGATAGGAGTCCTTCTTGAGCCCCGTGTAGCAGTGCTGAACCCTGGATCCACAGACATGTTCCCTCAGACCCGTTTGTTTTGTTTTGGTGCTGCGTCTCTGCGCACATCGCCTCGCCTGCTCCAGACACTGCTGTGGGAAGAACAGGCTGGGTCAGCGCACACATGGTGTTCTGTTACAATCCAAACACTTGCTAAAACTGTATCAAACGGGCACATAGAGGAGACCTGGGTAAAAAAATAATGTTGCAGTATTTTTGGCTATTACCTTCCATGGTCTTGAGATACTGATGTAAGTATGTACTTAATAAAATTTCATTAATTTCATTTTTTTAAATACTCAAAACAGCATATTGTGAGTAGGAGAGACTAAAGCTCATGGCGGAGTGTAATTCCCTGCGTATTTATTTAGCTTCAAGCCTCCACAAACACAAGTCAAATGTAATTGGACAATTACACTGTTTAGATACAGGGCAAGTCATGTTACATCTAATTAAATGAACCCCACCATTTTTCCTGCAGCAATACTGTACCAAGATGAACACCAAATGGACACTCTTGTTAGGCTCAGTTCTAACATTTCAGAATCTACTACACAGATAGCCACAAAAAGGTCTGGCATTGTCGGCACCTTATTTTATAAAGATCTGAAAGGATGTCCGTTTGAAGTGTAATAAGACCTCCAGGTAATTTGGTCTTATTGAAAGACAGCAATAAAAATCTGCATTTTAAAAAGTACTTGTTACATATTAGAGCTACAGGAAACAATAACCATAAGCATGTAGAAATGCAACAAGTGCTATTTTCAGACTGAGAGCATTTGACTTGCATTAGACTGGCCTTGACTGTGAGTCTTTGTATGAAATTGCTCACGAGGTGCACTGCAGCCGCTGGAAACCACTGAGAAATTCATATCTACAAATAGTTTACAAACATGATATTAGAATAGAATCATTTCAGAAGTAGGCTTGTAAAATTGAAATGTACAGTATGACGCCTTCATTGTTGTTTTTCATGATGACTTTGGGAACAAAGCACATCTGGCTTTTTCCAACAATATTAAGCTAACATCAAAATTACAGGATATAACTGTAATCTTTCCAGAATGCTTGGCACATGGCACGTTTTCTGCCTGCAATCAATTTGCACAGCATTAACAGAGACTCATTATCTTCATTATCTCCTGTGTATGTTTGCAGCGACTGATCTTCTGCAAGCTAATGGTGAAGATGCCCTCTAGCTGTCATCAATAAGGGCTCAATATAAAGGACATTTAACACCAGCACAGAGATGTTTCTCCTTTTGGAATACATTACTACTACTGTGTGTGTGTGTGTGTGTGTGTGTGTGTGTGTGAGAGAGATCTCTTGTGATATTTGCAGCGTGTCTCCACAACTGTTCAACCTCATCCTCTGAAGTCTTCCATATGTCCCGTGTTTGAGCAATCATGAGGGCTGCTTCAATTTTTGCATTAGAGCGAGGCACCTCCATGAATATGTTAACACTGTGGAGTGATAAATTTATTCCACATTCAAGTTTCCACATGTCAAATGTTTGATCTATTGTTAGTGCAATGCCTTTGTAATAGGCATTAATTGTGTTTTTGTCTGAGCTGATATAAGTCTATATTGATCTTTGAAATGGTCTTTTTTTCCTTAAATGTTTAAATGGTTCAATAGATCAATATTACTATTCAGTAGGAAGGACAGTAAATCAGGCTTAATCTACCTTGATAAAAGCACAACAGTGCTATTCCTATGTGTTGTATTCATGTCTATTATTTGTATCTATTATTTGAACAATAGTAATAGTAATACTGATGTAGCTGGAAGTTCTGATTCTTGGTTAACTGATGAATGGTTTTGTCCGCTCACAAAAAAGTAACCTAATATTTTTTTTTAAATGAATACAATTCTTTATTTTAAAAAATCCAAAGCTGCCAGACACTTTCAGGATCTAGGGCAAGAAACTGAAGATTATCATAATTATTGATTATATCCTCAATTCATTGTTTATTTTCAGTTCTATCAGTTAACTAATCAATTAGATGACTCAGTGATTGTAACTTAATCCTAATGGTCCCAGCAATGTTCAATAGGTGATTAATTTTGATTTCACCATCCTATGTGGAGATTTTCTCAATTAGGTGTTTAATCGTAATGCCCATTAAAATGTACCCCAAACCAAGATGACGCTTCAAATGGTTTGTTTTGGCCAACCAACAGTCCAGACCTGAAGATATTCAATTCACATACTGTAAGTCTTATCACATAAGACAAAGAAATGCGGAAAACGCTCACAGCTGGCAGGCTAAAAATATAGAATGTGACATTTTTGACGTAAAATCAGTTATCAAAATAGTTGCAGATTAATTTTCTGTCAATCAACTGAATATTTCAGCTCTATTAGATTACATTTACATTTTCTTACAAAAAGGATATAAAAATGGCTTGTTACGGTGAGTAAAGTAAGATTATGTGCATTATTACACTCTACATGTTTGATCTTATACATCTGTATTGACTGGCTATGTGCGGTGAGCCCGGTGAGGACCAGTGCCGTCTCCTGCAGTGATGATGGATGGAGGTGTACGGGTTAACCAGATATAGAGCTGAGAGATGAAGGCAGTACAGCATCCTCTCTGTCTGCCCCTGCTTGGTACTGTTTATTGAATTACACATCAGTACAACCGCTGCCTCTTTTTTCTCTCCCCTCATCTCTGTTTAATTTGATCAGAGAATCTGCTGATGCAGTGTGTGCCCGGCTCATGTGAAACCAATTTGAAGCTACACATAAAAATCTGGTGTCTCTTTTACCCTCTCTGTCTCTCTCTCTCTCTCTCTCTCACACACACACACACACACACACCCCACACACACATACAGAGACAGACACAAAGGGTTTGGTGTGTGCCATTTGTCGGAGATGCAGAGACCCTCTTCTAGTAATAATCTCTCTGTGTGAATCTCAGCGGGGAACACCATCTAATGGCTTGTCTACAGGTGTGTTAGAGAGATTTCTCAAATGAAGCCGGACACCCAAGCAGCACAGAGCACCGTGGCAGTAATTCTGAGTACAATCATGTTAACAAAATGTAACTGGTTTAAAGGACCTTGGGTTTATACCACATGCAGATAAATACTGTGGCAACCCCACCAAGGCTCATCGTCTTGTTGCCACGGTAACGGATCAACAGTTTTGTGGACGGAACGAGCTATTCACAGGCTAGGACGGGAGATGTAACTGTGGACCCATCCTCATCTTATTAACATCAGAACTTAACTCACTTCTCTGTCTACGTGCAAAGCCTCAACCAGCAACAGCCACACACGTGTAATAAGCACCCGCGTCGGCTTATGAGCCATATCATATGCTCATATTTGTCTGTTTTGAAGCAACACTCACACTCGCAAATGTAAATTCATTTGAAGTTGAAATTTTCTGCTCTGGTTTTGACGGGATTCTTACGAAGACGATTTCACTGAGATGGGAGAAATATCCCACGTTCTCATTCTGTGAAGAAATGCATTTCCAAGTTTAGCCAAAGCTGATATAAAGGTTCAGCAGTCTTTTCTTGTCTTCCAAACTTACAATCTTATTGGTGTGAGAGTCCTGTTTCGTGTTACTTTGCCTCCACCAGAGTTCAGTGTGGAAACACAAAGAGGGAATTTCATGACCAAAATACTAAGTTTGAGGGAAAACCTGGTGATTTATCCAACACAGACACAGCTTCAGCCGAACCTCAGGATACATTTTTACACAGAAAAGGGATTTTGTCCCACATCTCTTAGGCCATGTTCAGACAAACAAACAGCACTGCGTGAAAAAAAACAATTTTTTTCAATGGGACCACTGCATTACCTCAGCAGGGGTGACAATGCAAAAAAAGCTAGCACCTTCCTGGTGCACTAGCATGTCTGGATTATTTTGTAATGTGAACAATGAATTTCTACTCTTCACCTTATCTCTACCTAACTATCAGAGTTGTAAAATTCTTTATCATAAACTTTGGTGCAGTTTTTTAGTATCCAAGCCTTAAAACTCATAGATCCACGACTGAAACGCACCCTCCTGGGTCATATTTCTTTGTCTCCCTGGTACCTGAAACAACACCACCACTACTGCAGCATTAGGTTAACGCTGGGCTGTTTTCTGTCTGAACATCTGAAGCTGAAATCACATTAGGTAGCACAGCAGTTTCCTACTCTCTAACAACCAATTTAGAGTTTATGAACAGTTACAACAATCAGAGACTGTCTCAATGTACAAATGGGCATGTGAGCATTGTTTTAAGACGGGTTTTAAAAAATGTTGAACTATCCTTTAACGTATCCTGCAGCCATAGGAGACAGAGAGAATAACGGGAGAGGACACTGCTACAACAGGGATTACCGCAGGCATGCATAGAGGAGACAACGCACAGAGAAACGTCACCCTAAAATAGACTTTGGGACAAATGACAGAGTGAGATCTGATCCGCAGCAGTTATGTGGCAGGCCCGGCTGGGGAGGCTCAGCTGGTTTATGAATTCCCAGCATTCCTCTAATTATTTCAAATTCCCATCTATGAGCAAACTGGACATCACACCGAACAGGTTCAAATCCAAGTCCAGTTCCAGGCTTACTGCTGACATGTGACATGTTGTTGCTGAATGATGTGAACATCCTCGCAGCAAAATTAAAATTTGACTTGGATTGTCGTGGCTCTAGAAAGTTTCCATTCATGTATGTTTTTATAAAACTGCCATTTCACCATATCTGTACAGTAAAAATGTTCCAATGAAGCATAACAACAACATACAGACTAAAAATGTCCCCCCCCTCCCCTCGTGCCTTGCCTTTCCCACAGCCAAACTGAACATAGCAGTGCTGAGACACAAAGTCTAACCTAAAGCACTTTCTCCAGCCCATTACCCACACCGCCATGCCTCTCATACAAAAAAAAAACGATAACCAGAGGAGTTTTCAGGGACTCTGCTGCTGATACACATGAGACCTGTGCCAACATAAACCCCAGAGGCTCTGAGCTGCTGCATCAGTGGAGAGCCGTCCCCTCAGCAGTGAATACCTGGACACGGTTCCTCTGGGAAGTTAAACAGACAAGTCGCCATTTGGTGGAAACCTTTTAGAGAGAATGCCATGCATGAGTGATGTATATCTATGACAGCTGAGACTTTAGCCTGTAGCAGTGGAGTGGTTTATATTAAGGGAGGCCTGCGTATGCGCTGCACTCAAAGTAGAAATCTGTCACTCTTGATTGTTTTCCTGTGTGACAAACTTTAACTATGGAATTTCTTGGTTCTTTTTTGTGACATTATTATCTTAAAATGTTTGTAGCAGCTTTTCCTGCAGGATAACTAGTCAACTGCGAAAAGAGAAAGAAATGCAACCAAACTTACAATTCATAGTTTCGCCTATATTTCTTATACATGAAGCCAAATGCTCTCAGAAGCAGACAGAACTCTGGCATGTACAAATGTGTATGCACAAAGACGTGTGTTTCCACTTTCTCTCTCTCTCTTTTTTTTTTACATGTCTGTACCGCCCTGAGCATGCAGCTAATTAAGTGCAAATAAATCTCAGCATTTCAACACCAAATGTTTGATAAAATTATTAAAGCTGGTTTCATTTCAGTGCTGGAAAAATTGAATAAATCTTGAGAGATTATTTATGAGTCAAAAGCAACATCACTTTGCTGTTTTAGCCAACAAACAGAAATGTTTAACTAAATTCCTGTGGAAACAGTAAAATTTACAAAGCGAGCAGAGACTGGCTTAGAAAGCAACTGGCAAATAAAGAGCTGACAACTTTCTCTTGTTTGTGCCAATCACACATTGATATTGACACTGACGTGCAGATGAATGCTGATAATGCAGTCAGAATGAAAAAAAATAAAACTCTCTATTACTTCTTGATTCATGTGCTCTGAGCTCTTTAATCTACATTAGAGAGACATGAACACATACAATCGACTGAACCAAACTACAGCACATGAACGCGACAACACCCGGAATGAAATGAGCATAACAGGCCCCACTTCTCCACATATTAAAAGCCGCAACGTAAAATAATAACTAAATGACTACACACACGTTCAGGGTCGGTGTGGTGTGCAGCCAAAGCTGAACTCGTTACGTTATATTAGAAACATCTCTTAACAGGAGACATTTACTAATAAACCAATGAGGAATATAGTCAAAAGTCTCGTTAACGAATACCTGCACAGCGAGAGAGGAGCCGGTGGTGAGTAAGACTACACCGAAGAGACTGCACGTGCACTGGGCCCAGACCAGTAAAATGGGATTTTTTTTTTTTTTTACACCTGAGCAATTTAATTTTCAAATGTCATAATGTGGCCTCTTTACGGCAAGAAACCTAATAGATGCTAAAAGAATACTGCTTTTGTATCAGAGGAGGGAAAGAAAAATAACTATAGGCCTAATAAAAAAAAAATAGAGCTTAGAATAGAGTTTGCGATTTTCATTGTTTGTAGGCTCATTGTATTATTTTGTATCTTCATCTTATTATTATTATTATTATTTTGAAGAAATGTAATCCTGCCCCTGGTTGAGCTGGACTGCAGATGTGACCGACGTCATGTTGAGTAACAGCGACAAGACACGAGTTATGTCTCGAGTCACAATTAATTATTGCCAGAAAATAAGAAAGAAAGAGGGAGAGAGAAGGGCAGAGTGGATTTAAGAGCTCATACTGGGTGAATCTGCGTTCAGGCCTGACTGCCGCAATTCAAACTGCATGAAGAAATATTTCGTTTTATTCCTTTAAAATAAATTTTAGCCATGGCAACCTATAATAATAATAATAATGATAATGATAATAATGATAATTATAATAGGTGAGTCGAAAAATGTTGCTTGAATACTAACAAACCTCTCTGTTGTGCCACATTTAATATTACATATTTTCCTCATTTATTTGAATTGTTACCATCATCTCGTCGTTATCATAATCAAATCACGACATTGGCATCAAGAGAAAAAACATTAAGGAGGCGGTTAGAGATTATTTACCCAATTTGACTACCTACGGGCATAAAGGTCTTATTTCTTATCTTATTTCCTTAAAACAGCCGCTTTAATGCAGAGTTTTATGGACAAGAATAGGGCTGGGTAAATTGCTGGCGCGGCGTCATTTTAACAAATTGTAGCGCCAAGCCAAGTATTTTATTTAATATTAAGACGTAGCCAATTCTCAGATTGCATGGCTGGAAGCTGTTCACGACGATGATCACCAAATCTTCATCATTATGAGTGGAAATATCCGCAGTGACAGACTCTGATTGCTCACATTAGGTCCTGGTCAAACAGCTTATATTGTTTGGTTTGACACAGGTCTCTAAAACAAATAGACAGAGAGGTGATTTATACACTATTTAAGCTCTACATAGGTGGACTTTAAGTGCTGCTACTGGTCCAAATTCCCGCCTTGATCCTTTCATTTATTCTATCATAATGCCCTCTCTCTGCATGTGGGAGTCCAAGAAAGCACAAATTTGATTTTCCACGAACACTCATTAATAACCAAGTGACAGAGATGGAAACGAGGCTTCAAGTTTGATATCAGGAAAAGTCAGAGGTCAGGGCCTTCAGCCATGCAACGGCAGCAATCAAAGCCGTTATATTCATCCTCTAATCACATTAATGTCATGTGTTGTGTCTCCCGCGTGTTTACCAAAAAAGCTTTCCCCCTTCCGAGCTTGACCTCCCATTTCCACTGGCTGCATAATAGCGCGGACTGAAGCTCGGTGTGGGCCTACTTCACGTGTGTGTGTGGAGCCTGAAGGTCGGAGTGCTCTGTGCGTGCGTGTGCGCGCCTGCCTGCCTGCCTGCCTGCCTGTGTGTGTGTTTGTGTGTGTCAGATACACTGTAGGCTACTGAGGCGGCATCAGCTTGAGCAAGGCATTTCTCTCTCTCTACCCCGACAAACCTTCAGGGGGCTTTTAGCATTTGTTCAGTCTGCAGTCTCTGGAAAACATCTGATTCATTTTTTAACCAGTCCCAGATGCGGCAGCGTGAGAGTGTGTGTGCATGAGCGCGTCAGTGTGAGTTTGTCAGTGCATGAGAATTTGGGGAGACTATCTGCTGCCTAGAGAAGGGGAGGGAAAGAGGAACCGTGTGGATTTTTTTTTTTTAATATAACTTTTTAGGTATGAACGCAGCGTGCGTTTCATACTGCGATATGACATCGATGGATTCATATTATAGCACGTCTACTGCGCAAGGTAGGGATCACCAGGCGAACCCGTTCAGGACTTTCCCGACCACTGAAACCAAATACAGCCCCACATTCATTCCGAGTAAAGGGCAGACCTACGGAGAGAAGTCCCGGAGTCCTTTCCAGCCGGAGTGCCAGTCACTGGATGGCGCTGAGGAGGGCACCTTCAACAAGTACCAGCTCTTCATGCAGCGACCGACCTGCAAAACTCCCCCCGAAGGCAGCAAGCTGCACCCGGACGGTGGACTCAACGGGACGCTCATTCCCTGCTATGGTGAGTGCGCACGAGAGAGGCACAAAAGAGGCGACATATCGGCCCTGAGTTTTAACGAGCATGCAAGACAAGAGGGGACATTTGGCAAGCAATAGTGGGAAAATGCACTTAAATGTGTGTAAGTCAGCATCTGAAAGTAGAGCTGAGAGGTAGAGAGGATAAACCCTCCAGCTCTCCCATCAGCTGCCCATTTATAAAGCTGAACAGAACAGAAAATAAATTACTATTTAATAATGTAGTTTCCCCTTAAACTGATTTGGGCAGCTGAGAGCAATGACGAGATAATAATAATTTTCTGAAAATATAACAGGACGTATCATAGGGAGCTGAATACCTTAGTTACCTTAAAACTCTGATTACCTTTAGAAATCGCAGAAACAATTTGCATGTAATAAGAAGCAAAAAGAGGAACTGGATTTGAATAATGAATGACAATATGAGACCCTGAATGAATTTGAAATATATTTGAGGAAAAGTAGGATTTCCTGCCCTGAAGCTGGCATGCTGTGCTCTAACTGTAACATTAGACTACTTAGAGTTATTTCCCTTATAGTGGGTGTGTGCTGAGGCTGAGGCTGCTGACTTTAAACTTTTTTCTAAATGGATGTTTTCCCTGTTGTGTGTATGGACCTGGCATTTTTGTTTTTTTTTATTAAGTCACATTTTTTCATCTTTTCACTGAATTTATCATTTGAATCCCGGTGAGGTCGCAGCATCACTGGTTCCACTGGCCTGCAGCTGCAGTCTGCTTTTGTCTACAAACAGCAGAATTATCTCCATCAGTAACAAATATAAATACGTCATGAATTACTGTAAGATTTAGATATGAACTACAAGTCATCAGGGCACACGCGCATAAACTGAAAACCCAAAGCGCTAGGAAGTTAAAAAAAAAAAAAAAAAGTAAAATTTCTATCTCAAGCACCATTTCTGACCTTTTAGGTTCATTGCAAAATTTAGGTTTCTTTTTTTCCCTTCAAAGTTATTCTTTAATGATTAATAGTACAATTGATGGCAGTTGGAGCTACAATTTCACAGTGAGCGATTATAAATTCATCCACTGAACTCCAGTTTTAGGCCAAAACTTCACAATGTCACATTTGTCGACCATAATACAACATTCAGGGGCTAAATTTAAATATTTAGAGACTGCTTGGACGCCCTGACAAATTGCACTGTTAAAAAAGCTTTACAGCTTTAGAGAGTCTTTCGACTATTCGTTGCACTACAAATGTACCGTTTAAAGAAAACACTCCATTTACTGTCCATTTTATGAGACGTGGGGGTTTAAAATAGAAAGAGGAACCCTCTTGGTGAGCAAACTCAAATTACTCTGTGTGACAACAGGTCCACAAGAAGGGCCGATAGACTAAAAAGAATCCACTGGGCGACATTTACGAATGATCTTTACATAACATGTGTGTGTGGTGTTTTATATTATAGCGTGGTTAAAAATACTACACTAGAATAATCACATTTTGGTGAGTTATCAGCGTATAGACTCGTCGGCGCCCATATGTTCAGGTCCAGATGTTTATCACGACGCGGATGCTACAGAGGAAAACATCTGTTATGATCATGGTTGAAATTAATCGAAATTTATGCAGTAAGAGAAAGTTTCAAATTCTCACTTTAACCGGCGATTCGCGCAGGAGAATAGTTTCAATCACTGGGGGGGAAATCAGTTTGATAAATAGAGACCAAACACTATTAAATTTAAATTCACTAAATGCCTGATGGTATGAAAGTAACTTTAAGCACTGACAAAATTGAACTACTCTTATTCTGATCAATGTGGCCAATGACAACTGGGCATGCAGTGTAACTAATTCTTTTGCTCAGTAGCCAGTACCACACTTTGCCAAAATACATCCATAAAGTGCAAAGTGATCTGTTTTCCTGAGAAACAACTGGAGTCACTCTTTATTCTAAGCTGCACCGTCACTTCTCCTGGAGTTTGAGAGCAATGCCTCAAAAAAGATTGGAGTGCCCTTTCACTGAAGTGATTTTATTTGGCAAGTGCATTGACAGAACCATTTAAACACCGTCATTAAATGCAGCATGCCTCCCTTGAGGAGAGCTCTGCAATGTTATTATTGAAAATGTTGCAGCCAGATGAAGGCATCGTGGCTCTGGGGAGGATACTTTGGGGTTTTGCCAAAGCCTCAGGCGTCAACAGGGTTGTGCTGTTTTGTGTGGTCCTCAATGGGAGATATATTGCTCAATGCTGATGCTTTATCTCCATCATGATGACAAAAGTCATCCCAGGGGAGGTTTCTGTGTGGCAACTTCAGATACAACTGTAATAGTGTTTACATGGCAACCCAACGTTTAGTGTCCGTGTCGCTTTGAGGATGTTACATGCAAATCATGACAGTGTTTGGGTACACCAAAATACACCAGAAGAGGAGAAAAAGTGTCTCATCAATGTGTAAAAATTTACATTTAAGAATACATGATGGTAGGAGAAGCAAAGGTAAAGATGCGGATTTACTGTGATAATCCAGTTGAAATATAATCAGGAATATTTTTGGCATATGCTGCATGATATTCACACTCTTAATTCAAAACACTTCTATATTGGTGAACTTTTCCTTTAAAATCACTTTATGTATGATTCAGCTTTAGTAAAACAATATTAAAATGTAACATCTTGAGACGGATTTGAAAATTAACATTCAGATATTCTTGTACATTTTGGTTTAATCTCTAAAATTACAAGATAGTGTTTGGCTTGGATGAAAATCACATTGAAAATACAATCTGTAGGAGCGAATGAACATATTTCTGCACAGTAGTGGCTCAGGTTGGCGGATTTGTTTCCTTGAGTGCACGTTAATCAGTGAGACTGTCCCACAGCGAGGACAGGGGTGGAGCCGTCTACCTGCTCACACAGCGATGAATGAAATAAAACCCATGGAGCTGATCGAGTGCTGAGGAATGCAGGTCGGCACTGCAGGAGAGGTCCACATTAATCTAAGGCAGATGTGCATTACTAGCTCCTATAGTTATTATTCATACTCCCTAAACATCAGATCTCCAAAGCTATGGAGAGTCCCTGAGATGACAAAGTGGGACTGGTTTACATAACCCCGTCTCAACAATACCTTGTACAAATAAGCAATGAGTCAGAAATGGACATTGAGATTGGGTAATGATTTGAGGGACTCTGGAGAAATGAGAGTTTCTGGGAAAGCTGCACGTGTGTGAATGACTGTTTACGTGCAAGTTCTTTACTGAGCTCTTTGGCTTTCGGATGTATTTTTTTGCTTCATAATTTCAAATAATTATTTGTTTTTATCCTTGATACAGACTGAATGCTGCAGAGACACCACGAAGTGATGTATACGCAAACTTATGATATCTTTTTTTATAAATTTGAGAAAAATGTTATATGAGCCAAGGTTAAATCTGAAAAATAGAAATCTTTGTATTTATTGGCCTCTGCTTGTTACTGAGGTTGAGTTCTGCATTGCATTGCAGCGTTTGTGTGAACTCACTAAAGGCTGTTTGTGCCTCATTCTCTTTGTCTTCTAACAAAATAACAGTTTAAAGCAAATTACACATTTATAAATGGCAGCATTGTCAGTCCTTTCACTTTCAAACAACCCTTCATCTCTTCAGCGGAATATCGGAGCACCCTGAGATATGTGAAACATTTTTCTAGGGCGTATGAAAACCAAAACAAGACCCCAAAAAGTCCTGGCAGCGTTTTAAAAGCATCCTGTCAAAATATAGCACTCTAAGTACATGTTAAAAGGCTCGGGGAAGTGATGTCACAGGATATGCATGCGCAGATGACTAACACATTGTGTTGATGTTAACAATAAGCTAATGCCAGAGCGACACCTGTGATCATGCCGCCGTGTGTCTGAAAACCAGAATGAATTAGAATATATAATGACAATACTTGAAAGGATGAATTCGTGACTTGTTAAAATATACTGGCTTGTATACACGTGCGACTCAGGATGTAAAGCAGCAGCAATCCGCCTGCCACTGAATAAAAAAATGCACACTGAACATTCAACTCTGAGGACCGAGTGGTTCACGACGTGTTATTTTTCTCAAAGTTTGATTTAAAACTCCTTTTATAACCTCTCAAAATTTATGATTTTCTGCTCATGTGTGTTCTGGCGCTGTCTCGTGCTGTTTTGCAGCTAGCACAGCGTGCTTTGGCCTTGACTTTCAGACCCCTCTCTTGCAGGGGAAGGTAAATCCCCACAGCCTACCTGAGATCTGCATGCAGGCTGGATTAAAGAAATTATTTGGAAATTTTAACCAGCTGGCACACATTTTGATCTGTGGTTTCATGTTGAGGCTGGCGCTGTGTCTTTACCTTGACTTCCTTGATTTTTATCAGCGGACTATCAACTGAATCTAACCTCTTTAAGAATTCTTGGATAATGCAAACAATTGGCCATGCAATACTGTGCTATCGTCAGTAAACGGGTATAAGCTTACTGCCTGACAAGCCACAAAATATAAACTGAAGAAAACCAACTATGACGGACTAATGATGGAAACTACCAGGCAAAGCAAAAGTATGATCACTTTTTGGTCCATCGTTCACAATAAATCTTTTTCTCTTTCTCAGCCTGCTTTCAGCACAGCTCATTTTGCTTGTTTGATATATATTTTTAATAAAAGCCAGAGCTGGAAAGACGAATCATCATCAAAAACTTTCTTTATGTTTCTCTATGACTGCAAAGAGGCACAACTATGACGTAAAAATGTGATCCCAATATGGTCTAGCCAGTATACATGTGATCGTGGAGTGAAATCTGGAGCAATGGAAAACAGGGAGAGGCTACCAGATGATTGATTACATCATTTTTAAATCACATTTAATTTTAATTCCTTATTATTTTAAAGTCTTGACATGTGATGCTCCTGTTTTTACTTCATGTTCGTCACTGAACCCACACCACTTGTAAACTCTAGTCATACAATCAACACAAGTCAACACAATCACAGAATTAAAAAGACAAATTTCCTTCACCTTGAACTTGGGAGTTTTGTTTTGACTGTGGACAGTTTCTCTGTATTGATAACCGACAACACTAGGTTTAACACATTGTTTTCATTTTGCCATATCTATTTCACTACAAATACATGATAAATGATAATTTTTTACATTTTTACCAAAAACACCTTTATCATGATCTTGTATAAGAGAAAACTTGAATACTTCCTCCACTATTAACCACATTCTCAGAAAAAAAACCATAAATCCCAAACTATTTTTGTGCTCTTTGATATGAGACAGTGACAACCACAGCCCAAGGTATTATGATGGTAGTGAGGTCATGATCGTGTCAATTTATCAGGAGCTGAGGCTGAGCAGAGAGATTTTTTGGTTTCCCAGGGAATCTGCATTCCTGCGTGAGCCACTGGCATAGATCTCTCCTCAGGAACATCTGGGAGCCTCCCTTCTACTGAGGAAACAACAGTCAACATCAGACTGTGCTGCGGGAAAAATAATCTAGCCCAAAGCATGTCTGTGAACCAGCAATGAATGTAAAATTAAAAGTCACCAAAGCCAATGGAATATTTGACTTTATTTGGTCCATATAAGGTGTGATAAGTGGAGAGCCAGTGTGGCAGACTGCTGTCAGCTTTGAGTGTTTTGAGAGAACATTTTAGAGCACTCTGTTTAAAAGCATTCCCTTCCCTATTTAGTGTTTGGTCATTAACCCTTCCCCAGGTTACTAATTTATAGTGTTTCTTTTATTTGGCTTCACTTGACCCTCCCCGTCCCATTCCATAAAAACTGAGAGGGTGCCCTGTTGCTTTACAACCAGTTAAATTACACTTTGATGTTTTCTCTCTGTTTTCAGCAGTGATTAAATTGCTGACCCTAGTAAACATCTGACCTCGGCTAACTGAAGAGGTCTGCAGCTTGTCACAGGGTAACTCTGGCAAATTGCAGGATCAGCCAGTGATATTCGGTGCATTTTTATATATGCTGATTAACAGTGAAATGAGAACAACAGCCAAAAAGACATTCCTCTGAATGCCAAAAAAACTGGAGCCAGTGCCGTGGAATCTTGGCTCCAAAAAGAAAGCAGTGTGTGATGGCTGTGTTCTCCAGAACAGCGTGCAGAAGAGACAGCTCAGCATGCGGGAATACTGGGAGATGATTGTGGCAAAGGATTCTGTGTGGTTAGCGTGACAGAAAAGAGAGATGAGTCTGGAGAACTAGACAGAGAGAGACATTGATTTTAGTGTAAACTGTGGTAATACAAGTCTATATAAGGCTTTAAACTTAAAAGGAATAGTTTGACATTTTCACTGATTTGTTTTCTTGCATAAAGTTAGATTAGAAGATGGATACCACTCATGTCTACATAGTTTATATGAAGCTACCACGACTATCCGGTTAGCTTAGCTTAGCATAAAGACAAGAAATAGGGGGAAATGGCTAGCATAGCTGTGTCCAGAGCTCTGTCTCCCTGCACCTCTAAAGCGCACTGACATGCTGTGTCTCTTTTGTTTAATCTATACAAGAACCGAGGTGAACCACTTTACAGGGTTTATGTGCTAAACTAACTCTTCATCGAGATGTGGAGTCTCTTTAAGTTGTCTGGCAACTAGTCCCGGGCAAGAAATAGTCACATAACTCCCTATAAAATGGTGAATTGTCACTTCTACACTTTTTGTACAGAATAAACAAATGGACGCCATGTTAATTAATGAGCTTTAGAGGTGCTGGTAGGAGTTCACTACATTTGGACAGAACCAGGCTGCTCAAAGAAGCTTCATATTTACGGTGCGGACATGAGAGTGGTGTTAATCTTGTCATCTAACTCCTGGTAAGAAAATATTTAAGTATTTCGCAAAATGCTGAACTATTCCTTTAAGGTAAAAACTGTAATTAGTACAAATCCAAGTGTAAGTTTTAGTGAAATAGGTCTGTATAAGACTAAGAACTTTTAACATTTCCACCCACTATCCCACCATCCTCTCATCTGTGCACCCAGCTATAACCTCTGCCTCACAGGATATACGTCTTCCTCAGCAGCGTAATTGTATTTTTTCTCTCACAGATGCAAATGCCAAGCAGGAACCTGGAGTTGACCTGTTGTACTTCTTAACATTGCAGCCATGCTCCTGCCCAGGGGTAGAATGAAAATATTGCACAGTGCTTAAGCATAAGAGGCCAGCACAGGGGTTGGTGATGTCAGAACATCTGCCTGCGTGGAGACTGTAAGAGGGTCTGACAGGTGGGCCACAGCGATATGAGGTCATGAACTCCAGCTGGGTGAGCTGTGTTGTTCCATTAGTGTCTCTGTCGGGGCAAGTCTGAGCCAGAGAGCAGGGGAGGGCCGCTGCAGTTTGGAGAGGATGACTATTGACATCTCATTGTGGGACACACTAGCCAAAGGCGTAGTAATCCATGAAAACAAACATGCATGTTGCAGACAGCCACCGCCTAGCTTCATCACTCTCAAACTATTCAGTCATGTTGCTAACCACTGAAACACTTGGCTCAGAGAGTAACTAGTGCCACAAGGTGTCAACTGACTTTCCCTCACTGCACTGAGTTTCTGAGAATGACATGCAAAGAACTATTAAGGTAATCATCCTAAGCTTGACCTAACTTTAAGACAAATGCTGTTGGACTTAAGTTAAGCTAGTGTTGCACAAGACTTACAAATCTATTTATGAGGAGGAGACCATTATGAGCTGGTTTCAGACCAATACAGTTAGGACAGGGTGCTCCCCGTGCCCATTCGCAGGAAAGGCAAACAGAAAGGCTGACAGAGCACACTGTTCTCACTGGCCCGCAACCAGAGCCCTTCAGCTTATTTATTCACACAGCTGTTTGTTTATTGAAGGAGAAGGGACAGCTTTCTTCATCTCCTAAAAGGAAACAAAAAAGCTAGCAAGAGCTGACAGGAACAGAGCGAGGTCTGTCACAAAATGGACGGTCTCGAAATTGAAGGTGACAAACACAATGTTGTTTACATCTGAGGGGCAAGGCTGTGGGGTAAGCGTGGTAACCCCCATACACAAGGCCCACCATACACGGCTCAAGATGGAGCAGGGTTTTTTCTTGCATGACTCGGATTTCTGATGGCGTGATTGAGAGATGTGAGGGAGACGGCTTCAAGGGTTGTGTCACAGGTCACGCCAATGTGTACTGACATACCTTTCAAACAGAAAAAGAATATTTCTTCCCAGCAACTTTTAGAGTTGCTGCATACAGACAGGGCCTTTGATCCTTAAAATAAAACATTATAGAGGTGATGTAAGCTTAAATTAAATGTCATTTCATGTGCATGTTGTAACGTGATGATGAGCAGACACACTCACTGACTTCAATGTGAGGCACCATGGTTTCTTTCAGCTACATTTTAAAGAACATATTGCTGAATATTCTAATTATAGAGTAGTAACAATAATTATAGGACTATTATTCACAACATGTAATGGTCAGAAGGTTGGTTGTAATAGCTTGTTTGAAAATAATATTATTACAGTAAGAATATGATTTGTATTAAATGTAAAACCACACTTCGGTCAATTGTGAAGAGTTTTTTCTTTTGGTTTTTCATGTTTACATGAGAATCATAAGAACTGCATACTTCAACCCAAACCAAAATTGCTCAAATATATTTTTTTAGAACCACAGTGTAACATCTAAACTTTAATATGTCCACTATGTCTTTGAGCAGGTTTTTGAGCAGTGTTGCTAAACCACATCACAGAATTAAAGGGGCACTCCAGTGATTTAGTGTTGCATTTCTATTAAGTTTGAGGGAACATTCGAGACATTAAAAAAAAGAATGGTCAAAATTGACTAAGCAGATGGAAAGATGTCCTGACTTTTGTTTTCTAGCAAAGGAAGAATAGAAGAATTTATATCATATATTAATAGCATTCATTGTTTTCATTGACAGAGTGGTAGTCCTTGAGACAAGTAACTGGACTTCATGTGTAAAAATTGGTCTGAAATGCTCCCATAAAAGAAAAGAATATGAATATTTGTAACCTTCCACTCATCGTCCTGCCTCTTTCTTAATCACGTATTTACAGGAAAAGACAACAGCGGCCTGACAGAGTCTGATTTGCCCCAGAGTGTCGACCCTCCTGGGATGGAAAGCAGCTACCTGAACCTAAAGGTACCTGGTGAGAAGGGGCCGGGCGAGCGGCCGGGCTCGGACCTTTCCAGCCCTCTGGACAAAAGCGAGGCTGAGAGCAACAAAGGCAAGAAGAGGCGCAATCGTACCACATTCACCAGCTACCAGCTGGAGGAGCTGGAAAAGGTTTTCCAGAAGACACACTACCCAGATGTTTATGCCCGTGAGCAGCTGGCACTGAGAACAGACCTGACAGAGGCTCGTGTACAGGTGAGGATGGGGGGGGGGGAGTAACTCCAGGTTACATATGAGCTCCTTTCTGCATTAACATGAGCCAGCATGGCCTCCAAAAGAAATGACAAAATACGTCATTGTTCCTGTCCGACAGAACAACTAAATACTTTCTGATCTGACATTACAAATCACTGTTGAAATACATGATGCTATGGTTAAGGTTAGGTTTAGGCACAAAAATGCCTCGGTTAGGTTCAGGGAAACATCATGGTTTGGGTTAAAATGACTACAAACAGAGATGTTTTGTTGACCCATGCATCCATCCTGATGCTCTCCTTGCATGGCCTTTGTCACAAAGTCACCTGACTTCCTCCTTTGCTTCCATCAAATTACTGCTGCCACTCAAGTGCTTTGCCACTTAACATGAGCATATGTCGTTTTAGGACACTTGCTGAAACAACAGATGCTATTGCTCCCTCTTGGGAAGAAAGTCTCCATGAGCCGAGTTGTATGACTGCAGTCGCCCATGTTTGCATGCTAATAATCACTCCAGGAACTGACAGAGAGGGCTGGGAGACTTAAGACTGGCATATTGACAAAGATTGTTCGGAATAGCAGACAGCAAGGCCTATTGTTCTCCATCTCTCTTTCTGCCTGCCAGTTTTAGATCAGAGTGGGATGGGTGGGACTAAGGGAATACTCTGCTCTTAGCTCTTACATGCTGCAGGCTCTGCAAAAAGGTCAGAGGCCAAGGGTTTCTCCCCTGCACTACCCCGTTCAAACTATTTCACCGCACAACTCTGGATGCAGGGAGGGAAAACACATGGAAAAAAAGAAAAGTCATCAAAGCTATTTGGCAAGGATATAAAAAACACTTTGAGATGCCAGTTTCAATTTCCAGTCGTAGTCCAAGACATAGTCAGGGACAGAGAACCTGGCCTGGTCCTTGTGGTGGTACAGTAAAATAAGTACATTCATGTTGCGTTCACACAGACCCATCTATTCCCCAGATGAATATAATTAACTTCCTCATCTGACAGGCACACAGCAGACTCCGTTGAGCACTGTGAGGTTTGACCCATACTTCTAAAATCAGACCCTAAATATGCACGCAATCAAGACTAAACCCCACAATTTCAACTGAAGGTCCATCAAGACAAAGTCCAGGGATATCCAATTGTTGAATACCAAGGGGCACTTGAAGCTTGGCAAGCAATGGGAGAATCCTTTTCATCTGCGAAACAACAGCCATTGAAATCTAGAGTACAGATGTTTTCTGCCAAAATGCCAATGTCAAGGTCCTACAGTTTCATCCTCTGTTTGATGATGAATGTCTTCATAAAGTCAGGCTGCAGTTTTCCATAATCACGTCTGTGACTTCTGCTACCACTAGTTTATTTAGAACAATTAGCTCTCAACCTCAGACTTGAACTTCACCACACTGCCTACTTTTTATGGAGGAGGAGGCTGTGTGTGAGTGACTGCCGAGGCAGTCTATCAATCGCCATGGTCTTGGATGACAGAGATGAGGTGAGACGGCTGGACTTCAAAGCTGCTTTTGGAGTTGTGCACTCTGCCCTCCCTCTCTCCCTCTTCCTCCCTCTCTGCCTGCTGGCTCTGGAGCATAAATAAAGCTCTTTAATGGCTCTGTAAGCTGCCTTTTGCTGTCAACGTCTTTAGCAATTACTGTATCACCGCCAACCACTTTGAGCTCCAAGAGCTCCGAGCCACCTCCCTTGCAGATGTCCGCTAGATAAAATAAAGAAGAATAGTAAAGTAGTAGTATTTGCAGTTTGCAAATATCATCCTCTTAGGCTTCGTTTACAGGATGGGTCACTGTTCACCATTATGAGAAATAATAAAATAAACATTTGTCGCAAATGTAATTTTACTTGTGCAAATACACCACTGGTTTCTTTTCTAATGAACTTAGAAGTCTAGAAGTTGGGGAATAAGAGACATGGAGCAGCAAAGGACACATCTGACTTCATAATGTTCCCCAAATGATCTCCCTGCCAAACTATTTGGCTTGGGTCTCATTTCTACAGCCGTTCAAAGGCAAAGCTACGTAGAGCGAACCCTCTGTGAAACATGACACACTCCAAGAAACTAAGACAAGGGGCACATATGAGCTAAGAGATTGTTTGCTTGTTCCAGGTTCCAGTGAGTGTGTGTGAGAGTGTCTAAGTTAGAAGAAGGCATTTGTTAGTGACTGACTTTGAATTTTGTATATAACATGGTATGTAAATGCGTGTTTTCTGTGTGTATCCTGTGTGTGTATGTGTATGCCTGGTCCGCTGCTCTCGTCTGTACGCCTCCGAAAGGTCAGAGGGGTTAGCTGCGGAAAGCCAAGGGCTTAGGCGTCAGGAAATTAAACATGAAATGAAAACAAGCTCCAGTTTGAACATTCTCCCATCTCACTTTCTAATATCCCCACTTCCCCTCGCTGACTTAAAAGGGAGGAGGGAGGAGAGAGACACCGAGCGAGGGGTTGGTGGTGGGGGGAGAGAGAGGGGCTGGAGTGGGAGAGATGAGGCTGAGCTTCCACAGTGGGGTGGGAGTACGACACACAGATGAAGAGAAGAGGAGTAAACCTAAAGTTATCTTGATCCGTCACAATTAAGATGACAGCTCAGTAACTGATAAAACTTCACATTTTAAAAAGGATAGTGGTGCTTTTAAATACTATGAAATATAATGTTGACCTTGGCCCCAGTACATGCGCCTCATGCATAACTACTGCATTAGAGTCATACAGCTAAGCATCCAATTTTCCTCATAATAAATGCCCAGCCATCTTTGAAAAACACAGAAAGTTGTTCAACAACCACGAACCACTGTTGTGAAAGTATTTACAGAATCCTAAAAGATGCTTTACATCATATAAAAAAGGTTTCTACCCATTTCTGAAGTTATAACTATAACTACGATCTAGGTAGCCAACAATGACATACATCCTGGCTCATTTTGTAAAACATAAGCAAAAACATAACTCATTTTTGTTCGTGTTGCACAAAACGATGCCATTTCTGGCTACTATCTTTAAATTAGGAAAAAGAGGCTTCACTTGGGAAACAGGTTGAAAAGCTTTTGAAATGTGCAGCAGATGGAATTTTTTTTCACGATAGAAGTGTGTTTGAGTATTGTTTTTATTATTAAATAACCTTCTGGGTCATTCAAATATTTCAGTGTATTTATTTTTTAGTTACATGTTAGTCGCATGTCATGAAAATACATGACATTAATTGCTAACAAATCAAACAGTGTCATTAACTTTCTAGACACTAAAACTATAACTGTAAGCGAGCTTTAAGCTCATCAGTCCTATCAGGGCCTTTTGTGCAGAGGACTATATTTGGGAACCTGTGATGTTATGAGCACACATAACCAAAGGGAAGACATGACAAACCTTAAACAATAATAGACCCCAAATCCTCTGGGGGAGCATAACATAGAGGCCGAGTCCCCCTCCAAACATATGATATAATTCAAAGGGCAGCAACCCCTCACCTTGACATTGGGGTTCAGCCACAACCTCAGATATCAGTTTACCACTTTGCAAGGGTGAGCTGTGCTCTAATCTCACCAGCTGACCTGAGGAATGTTGGAGTCAGACGACATTTCTTTACGTCAGCTTTTCACAAAAACACAGGCGCTATACGTGCCACAGAAGTCCATATATGGTCCTCACTTTGAAAATGATCCGGCTAGTTGTTTTATCCAGATAGGAAAATGATAGATTGGGGTTCTTATAGCTGGTCTTTTCGTATTTAATAAAAATCCACTCCTTTTCCATAAGAAACGCTCAGTATGAGATGATAATATCATACATGCTCTTTTGTGAAGTTCACGCCATTGTGCCACACTTCTCATGTTTATCACTAAACTGTAGTATGTTTAAGTTGACTAGGAGAAACAGTGAGAGAGGAGAGATTTGAGGAGGTTGACTGAAGGGAAATTGCATGTCAGGGACTGTGGAAACCACAAGCTGATTGGGCTGGGAATCAACCCACAATCCAAGTTCAAACCCCTGTGTCGAAGCAGGATCGCTCTCTCTTTTCTCTTTGAAGAAGTTTCCCTTTCCCTCTTGGGAGGATAAGATTCAGACAACCAATAAATAGATACAGATAAACATGTGGAGACTCCCATTACCCCCCTTTGCTCCTCTATTCTCTTGCATGGAGATGTGAGAAAGTTTTGTAGAAAAAAGATTTGCAAAATATACAGCTGATGAAATGATGGAACAGCAGAGATGCATAGTTAGGAAAGGAGAAAATGTGGAGAAATAATAATAATAATAATAATAATAATATGAGGTGGCGACCATTGGCTTACATTTTATTAAAACAAAATAATAAGTATTACACAGGTAAGAATATCACTAATATCAATATCAATATCAATCATTTTGGTTTGATTAACTTCACTGACAGGCAGACATTGCTTTTAGTCAGACTTTACCCTACATCAAATGATTACTGCACAACATGCTAAGGCAACCATTATGTTCAGTATCGATTATTCTGGGGATTACTTTATTGATTAATCCAAAAATAGATTTTTAGAATATCAGAAAACTGAGAAAAAGGCCCTTCATTCACCTGAAAGTACAAGGTGCCCGACAAAAAGTCCAAAACACAAAGATATTCAAGTAACTGTGCTGAAAACATGGGAAAAGCAGCCAGTTGGAAGGCTGGAACCATCAAGCATTTTTGCTTGAACATTGACTTTAAATTCTTTCCACAGATATTTCTCTGCTGAATATTTCTTGATGAATCATTGCAGCTCTGGAGCCTGCAGATATGTTTGGCCTGGGGTATCAAGATAGCTGATATTTAACCAACAGCAATGTAAGACAAGGCAAAACTGAAACAAAAGAAATTACTTGTGACAAGGAATGCATATTAGCTAGAAATTGGTTATGTCTATGATCAATATCCAGTAGCTGCTTTATAGGGCTAACAATTCTACTGTTTACTGCCTTTATCTGTGTCAAATCAATGCAAAGCAAGGCAAGGCAATAATGTTTACATAGCCCAAAATCACAAAAAAAGAAATTTGGCTCAAAAGGATTTACGATCTGTACAAAGTAAGACACCTTCTATACTTAAAGCCTCAATTTGAGATCAACAGCAGAGCAACAGAGGAGGAATCCCTCCCCCAGGACAGGCAGACATACAATAGATGTCATGAGTACAGAGTAGATATAAATAATTAAAGTATGTAGAGATTACACGGCATTGACAGTTAAAACCAGGACTTCAGTAGAAATACTTCAGTGAATTTCTCTCAGGCTACAAATTTTACTATTATGCTCATAATGTTCTTTCTTTCATACCAGTATTTTGCCCTTCAGTACCACTTTCCTCCAATGTCTTCCACTGTTAGGGAGCCTGCACTTGGTCTGTCAGCAGGTACTGAAAGTGCACCCTTTCTAACATAAAGAAATTACCCTGACAAACCTACTTCATCTACCACATACAATACTTAACAAACCCAAAGAAAGACAGAGAAATATATTTATCTCTCTCTATATATATAGAAGCATATTCTTGGTCAAAAGTTGAACTTTTGCTTCATGGATTATACAGAGGGATTCCCCACTGTATCCCACTGCGCTGACATGTGGGGGAGAGCACACCTTTCTCAGAGTGATTTATGAATGGCTACAGGCCCAGATGTGGATCTGTCGACGCTGGCAGCCTGAAGGGAGGCAGACGCCAGCGTATCAAAGGGAGGAGCTGAAACGTGCAGCACCAGGGGAGACTCACCATTTTCACATCAATAGCTCCGTGTGGACGGCACTTTAAAGACACGTCAAGTCTTAAAAACCTGGGCCTGGACTTTCATGTGCTGCAGAATTTATTTGCTTCACTATCTTCATTTTATGTGGTTCACTTTCTTACTTTGTCTTGCTGGGCGGAGAGGATAATCTTGTTTTCTGCAAAAAAGCACTTGGGTTTGCATGTGATATGAGAGCTATGAGAAAATTTTAAAATAAGTTCCAAGTTTTGCTTGGAAGTGGCTGGTCTATACTTTGGGGTGTTTTCCTAATAGATAATTTTTTTGCAGGTGTGGTTCCAGAATCGCAGAGCCAAGTGGAGGAAGAGAGAACGTTTTGGCCAGATGCAACAGGTCCGGACACACTTCTCTACTGCTTATGAGCTGCCTTTACTGACTCGGCCTGAGAACTATGCACAGGTAAAGGAAGAGAAAGCGGTGGTCTGCTCACTGAATATTACCATGCACAGATACACATGATTTGAGATATTAGAATCCTAAATGGTTATGGAGGGTGGAAATGATCAAGTGATTGCAAAGGTTTATCATTTAACCTGCAAGAACTGAGTTTGTTTGGCCACTTGGGGGAAGTTGTGAACATGACATTGACATATTGTCACATATTGTTAACAAACAGCTGCTTATTTCCACATCCAACAGTTCCAAAGAACACTATCATTTATTTGGAGTTCTGTTTATAGCCTCTTGATGAAGTCCAATATTCACTCTATTTGGCTCTGTTGTTGGTCTCCACCAACTCCTGAGGGACATTTCTGGCTCTGCAGATGCTAAATGTTTCACCATGTTCAACAGCTAGTCACTAACTGTGTCTATTTGCTGTTTGGTGCTGAGCAGGTTGTGTCTAGTGTGTTTTAGAGGTTTTTCACTGAAAATCACAGCCTGCTGTGGGTGAAAAACAAGGCAATGCAAGTGGTGAGAGTGAACCAAAACAGTAAAGTTGTAGACCAGAACCCTAACCCTTTTAAATTGTATTTTCTTGATACATTGATATTACAAAAATAACGATTATAGCCGATTTGACTCCTAATTCCTGCTCTTCTCCTTCAGATCCAGAACCCTTCATGGATCGGGAGCAGCAGTGGAGCATCTCCAGTTCCTGGCTGTGTTGTGCCTTGTGACTCCGTCCCCTCCTGTATGCCGCCTCACCCTCATGGTCCTGGAGGTGTCTCTGACTTCCTGGGCGTGCCCAGTCCAGGGAGCAGCCACATGGGACAAACACATATGGGCAGCCTTTTTGGGGGTCCCGGGATGGGTGGGGGAATCAATGGCTATGATCTCAATATTGATCCAGACCGCAAGTCCTCCAGCATAGCTGCACTGCGTATGAAGGCCAAGGAACACAGTGCAGCCATCTCTTGGGCTACATGATGTACCAACCCAGTCCCATACTGCCCCCATTGGCCCTCTTCTCTGGAGCAGCCATCGGCATACGCGGTGGGGGAGGAGGGAGTTTTTCTGAGAGCACTAATGATAACACAGATCAAATGAACAGGGAGAGACTGTGGAGATAACAGAGGCCAAGACAGCGGCCAAAACAACCAAGATAACAACTGTGACTGTGACAATCAGCAGATGCTGAAAGTGAGAGAAATACAGAGATGTGACTTAGAAAAAGTTGTTACCAAGAAATTGTATCATTCTTGATTCCTTGATCTCTCAGGTCTCTTTGAAATACGGGGTTTAGTCCCAAATGAACTGGGTATCATTCACGATAGTGATAGGTTTCAGTGAAATAAGCAAGTACAATAAATATGGTTTACAAAATACTTTCATAAAATACAGGAATTCAGTGCCAAATCCAGCCATAATCACACAATAGCTTAATTCATAGAATTAAGCTCAATTCACATTATTTACTTCTTTAAGCTTATTTTCAATGCCATACAGTCCCACTTATTTCTTTAGCGTTACTTTAGACTTGTCTCTCCTACTGTATAAAGTCGTATAATTATGTTTCTGAACATTCAATATTTGCATATTAAAAGCCATTTAAAAACAAGGCCAATTGATGAGAGCACGCTCGGCTGCATTGCTGAGAGTTTTCTTTTCTGACCGTTGCCATTGCAAACAGTCCTTAAAAGCAAACAATAACTGGTTATAAGAGAAAACATTAATTTTGTCTTAGCTGATGGTGAATAGTTCATGTCCCTGCAAGGAAGGACAGAGGTTGAATGCAATAAGGGAACAGAGTCTAATTGAGCGAGAGCAGACATGGCCTGGGCCAATTTAGTCTAGGAGGAGGGCAGGCATTGGAGTGGCAGCAATTTCAAACCAACGTGTCATTTCCTCCCCCAAGGCTGCCTCTACAGGTTCCCCTGCTAGACTCAGGCCTCAGGTTACAGGAAACACTGTCTCCACGGGCAGACAAGGCCCAGCAACACACAGCAGCAGCCTTCAGCACCAACTAGCCACGCCAGCTTCAATCAGCAACCAACAGGAATAGACACACTTAATTAGCATCAAAGTGAGCCGTCCTGCCCTCAAACACCAAAGTACACCACAGCATACATGGTGAGGACATATTGCACACACAGTTCTACACAAACGCTAATCAATTCATCGTTAGACGTGGGCTCAGCGGATATGACTCGTGGATTTGTAGCTTGCTCACAGAATCCGTCACATGCCAGAGACTGCAGACCGAATCAGTGGCCCCTGTCGTCCCGAAGAGCATTCTGTGATGTTTAGGTAATGTGATGACATTAGAGCTGGACTGCAGGAATGTGGTGAGTATGTCCAATGATTGCAGGGGTGTCTCTGTGTGTTACCCCTCTGGAATAAGCTTGTCACCAGAGCTGGGTTGCAGGCTGCGGCTAGAGACAGGCTTCATTAGTCTTTTGGCTGATCTCTCTATGACGCCCTCTGGGCTACATATCCATTTTCTTTCCCCTGTGAGGATGATGGCAAGAGAATCTGTTTCTGCTCCTCAGCTGGTTGATCATTGTAACATATGGGTGCCTATTACAGCTCTCTTGCTTGAAAGTAGGACTGCACCCAACAACTATTTCCAGTATTGCATAATCTGCACAATCACAATCTCCTAAAACCCAATGTGGCATCTTCAGATGTATGGATTTGTTGCCCCAAACCCCAAAATATTCTGTTTACTTTATGCTCAGACACTCCTTTCTTGCTTGAGATTTTTTTTTTATTTTTTAAAATGATTATGAATATAGTTGTTGGTTAATTGTTTGCCAAATCCACTCTCCACTTGAGAGTACAGTATCTGTAATTCCTATTTTAAACCATAGAAAGAATTAAAAAGCTTTCACTTTTTGATAGGAAAGAAAACATTTCAAAATTCCTAATACCATTCAAATTCCCTCGGTGACAAAGATCGAGCCCTTTCCTATCAACAGTGAGTAAAGTAGGTGACAACGTGATCGTTACTTTGACACGAGTGCTCGTGCTGTTAATATATTCTATACAGAGGGTTTACTGGCAGCACTCAAACAGAAGCCATTGAATGACAAGACCAAATGCTCTAAAACTGAACCGTCCATTCAATAATGGACTTTGTTGGTTATGAATGCTAAAAATCAAAAACAATATCTTCAAAATTTCAAGTATAAAAACAGCATGTGGTCAAAATAAATGTATTCATGACTACGTGTGACTGAATTCCTACTTTGTTGAGTAAACTGTGTGTTTGTCTTCTTGCTGGTCCTCCCCCTCAGTGCTCCACTCCTCTGCAGCTCCGTCCATGTTGATACTACTGAAATAAAGCGATTGAAATCCATAGTTATGTCATATTGTGTGAATATGAACAATATAAATGATATTGTTCTTTTGCTTGTACATTTGTTTTGCTCATTTGTCAAATGATGGACCTCCAGAGATAAACCAATGAAGTATCACAATAATATTGCCAAGAAATGTAAACTTATGTTTTGTGTGTTATTCTGAAGAGTTGCTCTGGACTTTTACAGAGGTTGAAATTGCTTTCTAATTTTCTCATGGCTTTAAGCAGCTTTTTGTATATTAATCAAGTATTTCTATGTCTGATTGTGATTTTATATAATGTGCCATTGCAATAAGTTATTGCACTTACAGTGTTGGAGAAGTTTTGTTTTAATTTTTGACTTCGACTGGGATAGTGGTCTCTTTGCTAAAGCCAGAGTCATGTGGGTTTTTTTGTCCCAACAGTCCCGTCCATATTTAGCACCATGAACAGTATCACTGAGATCTGTTCAGTGTGCTGGACACTTGTTTGTACAGAAGTAACTTGCGGTTTCTGTTGATGATGGTTATGAAGTGATTTTGAAATAAATGAATCTCCAACGGTTGTAGGAGTTCAGATTTTTCTTCTTTACTGGCCCTGAAAACAACTTTTCTCAGTTTCTTAGTGTAACTGATCAACTGTAACTGGTCCTACATGATCACAACATGTGTCTGCCAAAGCTAGAATGGACATGAAATGTCATATTTCTGTTTGTTAGTTTTGGTCTGAGCTCTTTTCAGTGGGAGAGACTCAAGTGGAAAAGGATAATGTCACATATTTCTACACACCAATCAAGAATTTAGCAACATTTCAATCAAAATGACAGTTGTTGAGTTGTCGCAGACTATCGTACTCCCAATATAACAGACAGTTGCATAACTACATTACTTTACTTCCATACACTTTCATTCATTTTGCATTTTCTGTGACCAGTGTAGTGTCACAGAACACATCTAAAGAATCCAACACATTGCATTCGGGCATATGGTAGCAAAACGTAGTGTGAATGCCATGGGCACAGCTTTTTTCATTTCATGGTGGGAATTTTTTAGGGCACTATGTACATTATATATTCACACTCAGAATTCGGACATTCAAATAAAATGGTTGGGGGTATATAAGGTGCAGTGGACGGGGAGTAGAGTCAGATGCAGAGTGTTAAAGCCTTAAAGGAATAGTTGCTACTTTAAGCTTAATACTAAGCTAAGTTAACTGGCTCCTGGTTGTAGTGTCATATTTGACAGACAGATATGAGTCAGTCTTCTCATTTACCCCTCGTCAAGACAGCAAATGCTTTCCAAAAATATCAAACTATTCCTTTAACAAATAATAAAGGATGTTCCGCCCCCAATCTGTAACTTTGATTGTTTTTTTCGTCATGAATATGATACTTAAGAGAAAAATCTGGTTTCAAAGTTTTGAACCACTAACAGATATTTGCATGCTGATAGGTAATGACATAAAGAGCTTAATACAATCAACATGCATTGGCAAACTCTAGAAATATTTCTTACATCACAGACTCAAGATGAATGTGTGTGTGTGTATGTGTGTTTGTGTGAGTGAGTGCGAGTGTGTGTGTGTGTGTGTGTGTGTGTGTGTGAGTGTGTGAGTGTGCGGTTCAAGGTGGATGATATATGATCCCATTCTTTTTCTCGCATCAGCAGCTTCCAGATGGGATGCTCTGCCCGAGCCATTAGGCCCAAAGTTAAGCCTAATAGTTTGAATGGGCCTTAAATACCTCCAGGTGGTCTTTGGCTAACGGTATAGCTATGGCCGGGGCGAGAGAAAGCTGTCATGCAATACAGTACCTAACATCGTTTCACACAGATGTTCTTTGTTTTTGTAATACGAGCTCAATCATGCAACAAAACAGTCCTCAGAAAAACATTTATAATCACTTCAAAACTTCTTTCCTATACAACAAAAACTACGTCTGTAATCAATCCACCCTTTATTTCAAACTTTCTGTGGAATATCATCCACAGAAGGCACAACCACTCAGGAGGACTCTCACATAAGACAAAGGGAAGGCATGGCCAGGAAAAAAAGGATAACCTGTGCCAATTCACATCTTACCATCGCTGTGGTCTTTGCCCTACAAAGAATGTTGGATCTCTCCCATTTCTGCTCGCTCCCAGCAACAATTGCTGTCTTTTCCACAGTTGTGCAAGAGTTTAACTGGAGCACTGTGATCGCATGAGAATGGGAAAACTCAAGAGAAGCCTGCTGTCACCCACTAAAGCCTCCAGCTCTAGCCGAGAAACTGGAGATCATCAATAGAACTGCAAAGGAAGGGTAAAAGAGGACCTGCTTCAGTACAGGCTTGTACATGGTAAATGAAACACTTAGAATACAACAGCCTTTTCCTCTTTTATGTCATTCATGATGTGTAACAAAACGCAGATTCAAATAGAACTCTTCAAAACAACTTGGACAATGCATATTCTATATTTTTCTTATTGCCAACAAATCCAGTGAAAGGACCAAAACCAACAATAAGTTAGTCTGTCGCTCAATATTTTCCAACGTCCCCAGCGTGTTGGTGGCTGTCAACTCCAAGCCCACTGGTTCCTACTGAAGACATAAGTCATTGAAAACAGCCATGAATATAAAGTTTCACTTTTAAAAACTCAAAATAATTTCCTAAAACAGCTGGACACTGTAGTTTTTTTTTTAGCAAACTCATTTAAGCAAACTGGAATAAATGATGCATTTGGACAGTGTATGTGGGATTGGCTAAAAAAAAAAAAAACTACAGTGCTGATGATCATAATAATGAAAGGCCACTTGTATTTTTTTTTATAGTTTTTGGACAACAATTTCAGGCTTTAGCTATAGAGATAAAACTTGTTAGGAAAAATTCCAAGTTGGTTTTGGTCTTTGTTTTTGTTAACATTGTGAAAAGTACACAATTTCTCCAATCCAATCCTCCAATAACATCTAATAAATCATCAGTAAGCAAAAACTTTTAGGTGCCAATTATGATTCCAGTGAGACCATCTCTCTGACACAGACTGAGTTCGGTCATCACAGGGCTGATAAAATCAAAGACCCAAACACCGAAATGGGACGCTACTTCTAGAGACATTCCCCCTGCCTCTACACTCCCTTTCTGTCTAAAACGCGTGTAGATGACATAAATAAACACTCTCACAGAGGAAGAAGAGCAGCCCACTGTGCCCTGAACAGCACTCATTAAATGTAATGGGTCACGCTGCTCCAGCCAGGCTCCACTGACACCCTTAATAGAAGCCTGCATGGTTAAGGGACCATGAAGACCATTAGGCCACTTCAAAGTTCACCCCACTACATTAGAGCCCTGCTGATATGGCAAAGAGGGGACAGATCCAATTCCTCATTCACTACTTTATTTTTCCATTGGTTGGCCTGTCAATCAGCCTGCTCCATAAACAAGGGGATGCTTGAGCTGCTCATTAAGAGCCATCGTTAGCAAGGCCAGGGCTGTAAATCAGTGCTTATATCGTCTTTCAGCAAAAAATTTCTTACAGGTTATATTTTAGAGCTGACACTTTGGCTTACACTGTTAAATGATCCCTTTGGTTCTGAAAATAAAGCTGGTGCTTGCACTGTAAATCAAATTTCTCCACTCACTTTTGAACCAGTGACGGGACTCCTCTGAGCTGTAGAGGACCGGAGCCAGAGCAAAATGACAAACCCGCTGACAAGTAAAAAAAAGCTCCCTCAACAGACTCAGACATGTAAATTCACACAGACCATGTTTGCTACTATGAAACCAAAGTCTACCTCACTCAAATAACTTCAAGTGACATATTGTCGTAAATCAGAAGAGCCAGCAGAAGCTTGATATATTGATGCTGTCCTGAGGGACATAAAAGGCGGAGCAGTCTCCTGTTGTGACCATAAGTCAGAAGTGCAGCCCCTCAGCACTGCAGCCACTCAACACAGCTTTGTGGAGAGGAGCAGGCGGCTGAAGAGGAAGGAACACAACATACATCATTTTATCCAGCAAACCATCCCTCATTACAAGCCGAGAATGCCAGTAAACAGCTCACATTTGGCTAAGCTCTTGACACACACAAGAAACCAATCCTAAATCTGAATACACCACTGATCCAAAAGTAGTGACATCTGTTTTTAGCAAGATTTGCCAATCAGGTAAAGAGGGAAAACAGAAAAACAGCATGAGCATGAGACAACATGGTACTGTCTAAGCTAAGACATACTCATAGGGACATTATAAGCACATTTCAGGATGCAACTCAGACTGAAATAAACGAAACCCAAATATGTGTTTGCATGTTATTGCATCTGTGCATCACTATCTGACAGGTCATTGTGTCAGCAATAGAAGGGTGGTGTGGGAGGAGGACATGGATCAGAGGTGAGATCAGAGTGGAGGTTTACTGAGAGAAGAGCGTGGATCCTTACTTTCCTGAGCTCCCTCTAATGGGCTATCTGGCTCTAGGCCAAGCCTTCCTTATCAACAACTTAACTCTATCAATAAAATCAGTTTCATCTCTTGTGATGCTCATACTGTGGAGCACATCTGCAATGCAGTCATACCAGATCAAAACATGTATATGTTCTTATTAGATAACTTATCTAGAAACAAACTTTATTTAGGTTTTTTTTTTGAGCGGTCCTCTTCTTCACTAGTTTTCAGTTGATTGAGGACATACAGTATTGTTTAAAACAGAGGATTCAAAGCCCCTGGGCCAGATATCAGTGCCTCGGGAACATTTCCTACCGAGCTGTGAGGAAACAATACGATGCTGCAGAAAAAAATCCATTTAGCAAGTAACCACAATGAAATACAGAGCAAATAAAGTGACGTTTCATCAGTAGTGTTCGTACGTCAGTAGTTGTTCTGTACTTAAGTGCAAAGTCAAGGTACTTGTATTGAGTATTTTCATTCTATGCAACTTTATACTTCTTCTCTACTACACCTCAGAGGCAAACAATTTTCCATACCCTCCCTATCCAGTGAAAATCATCTTGAATGCATCTCGAACTTTTGTGATTTTCACTTTTTCTGATATATTTAAGGATTAAGTGTTCCTTTATGAGTTAAGCAAAGAATCTCCTACGTCTTAAGCTAAACAAATGAAACGAAATGACCCTTACATTAGCTGGAAAATGCATTGTAGGAAAGCAGAAAACAGGACTGCTTTTCATGAAATGTTGACTTTTTAGTGCTACACGACTCACAGGACAAACAAATACACTTTGATCTTACAGAATGTGACACATGGCTCTAGATTAAACAATTCAGTAAAGTAAGAAAGAGTTGCTGCAATTACCACAACCTCAAACATCTACAGCAGTAAAACGCAATAATCACATTGTTGCACTAGTAATGTTAATCCAAAAACATCATAGTAAAACTAACAGGGGACATTTTTTGTGTAAGTACTATCACTTTTGAAATTTTGCTGATAATGCATAATGTACACAATTTTCCTTTTATGTGCAGGGCTTTTACTTGTAGTGGAATATTTCCGTACTGTGGTATTGCTTTTATTTAGGTAAAGTATCTGAATGCTTCTTCCACCTCTGACTCTCCTGTCTGTTTGGTATCAAGGCCGATTCGAGAAACTGTCAATAGGAAAGAGAGGTGGGGAATCCTGGTGTAAAATACAATCAAAAAAGTACTGTTGCCATTAGCGGTCACTGAGCATCTTCCAATGTCTGAGAAGGCATTAGCTTTGTTACTCTCTGGTGGGTGTCCAGCCTATCCTCTATTCTCATCAGCTGACAATGGCCACCAAACAGCCGATGGCCTGACAGCTGCCTAACAGGCATCCCTGTGGTCTGTAACCATGGAAACAGCCTCCCGATGGCGCACATCATTCACTGACTACCACTAATAAAACTCCAGTTTATGATAGTGTGGAAATGTCTAGTGTGGCTTTTTGACATGCTACCATAAACAGAGAGGGAGAGGATTTAAAGTGGTACTGACACAGGATTTGGGCAGACTAAAGGAGGTGAACAGAGTGGATCTAACCACTGGGTCAGTGGGTTAAATCATGGATTGCTATAGAACAGCAGCACTGTTAAAGTAACAAGCAAATATAAAAGTGCATATTTGCAGAAGCATTATGTATATGGCTAGATTGGTTGAGTGTATAAAAGCAGTTTACTTTTTTGTATTTACAAGACACATATGCTCGAACATAACAAATATGCCTGATAAAACATGCTTCAACTGTCAGCTGGCATCCTGCAACAATAAAATGACTCACCCTCTTGATTCCTGAATTTTTTTCTCTGCCTGTGTGCAGCCCTTTAGAATTAAACACACTAAAATCAGCAGGCTGTCCACTGATTTCCTCCAAACACTCTTCAAGTTTGTTATCAGACAGTGTTTCTAGCCCCATCAACCTCTTTACTCCAGAGGTTTTTGTCTCTCCGCTCTGCAATATGTTTCCAATTATGAATCCTGTGAAAGCATCCCTCTGATTTATTGTGCACTCGAGTCCGGCCTTGTTCGGTGCATTTGCTCAAGAATCCCTCCTGCTGCAGAGCTCAAAGGTCAGACACACACAACAGCTGACCTCTAAGCGGACTCATGTGCACCGGGTCGCTCTGGACCTGATTGACAGGCAGAGATGACGTCTCGACAGAAAAGCCACAAGGTGTGAAAATATGGTGTGCCATGAGGAGCCAAGTGCTGCTTTAGCTTCCAGTTGTGAGGAAACTTTGTGACACAGAAACATAAGGGGAAGAGAGAAGGTGAAAACGAGATACTAATGAGGAAAAATGAAGTGGCCTCACAAAGTCACTATCACTCAGCAGATGGGCTGGCTGCTAAACATTACTCCTCTCCTTTGTAACCATAGAGCACTTTGTGGTCTTCTCACATGGGACAGCATGGGCCATCTATTTGTAGTCATCATCCAAATGCAAATCCTGTGGCCTGAAACACAAATGCTCCACAAGTGAGTCACCGAGCACAAGAGATCTCTCAAGACAGTGGCGTTGCTCGGCCTGAGAAACGAACGATCCCTACAGACTAATTTCCTGGCCTTTCCAGCTCACTTCCTGTTTCATGCCGGGTCATGGGCACCACACTGTGCGTCACAAAGGCTGCCTGGTCGAGTCCGAGGCCACTGGTTCTATGGGACAATTCAGTCGGTTTATGCCACAACAGCAAGGCCGTTACAGTGGTCTGCACTATTATTTGGTTTTACTGCATGATCTGTATATCAAACCGTGTGGGTGAATACATTTAGATTCTCACTTTTTCACAATGGGTTTAGCGGTCACATCGCAGCAGATGTGAACAGTGTTTCCACAGTATGGTTTGTGTTGAACGGTCCACAGGGGCTTCTCTGGGCCCTTCAACTCCCCACCGGACCTAACACCTTTCACACTGGATAAACACAACACAAAGGAGAAATGTAAGTTTTATGTTAAAGGGTGGGTTACTACATGCAGGAAAAAGGACTCTCTAACTCCCTTGGGAGTCTAACCACTCATAAATCATCAAGCAATGAAAGTTTCCTCTCCAAACGGGTCTAAAACAAACTGAGCCCCTCAGCCCCACCTCTCCCCCATCCCTCGCTCTCTTCTCCTTTTTTCCTGGTAGGAATTTTTATGAGGAAAGAAGAGATGTAGTGGTGTTAGACTACACTACAGCAAAGAGGTAAATACTACAACATCAATCCTTCACAGTGACCCCAAACAACAGAAAAAAATCAAACATTATTTTAAAGGGCTTTTACAGAAGGTCCTCTAACAGCACAAGAAATATAAATCGTACCCTTGTAACTGGTTTACATGATGAGAACAAAGGAGCGCTGTCAAACACACGCTGTTCAGTGTCTCTGCTCTTCCGTTAAGATTTGTTACTACAAGAAGGTCCAAGAGCTTTCGCAAGGATCTTCTGGTGGCCACAATCAAGATGGAAAATGCTGACATAATCAAAGAATCTCTGAGAAGTTTTACCACAAACTGTCAATTCATATAAACTAATTCAAAAGAATAAATCCTTTATTTTGGTATTCTTCAGATAAGATGAAAGCAGCCTTTAGTGTGTATGACATAACACACACACCACATTTGCATCAGGTTGATTTTTGCCAAACTTTGATATTTATTATTTCTAAATTTGATTCATGCAATCCCAGAAGCAGAGGCGATGGCAGCAGTATTACACACTAGCTGTTAGTGTGTGTCTGTTACGACGCCACCAGGAGGGCTGCACACCTCAGGCTCGCGCTAATACCACTCGTGTGTGATGTGCTGGAGAGAGTAAACCACCAGGATCAGGAGCTGCTCGTGCTGACCACCAGAAACACTTAGCAGCTGTTAAATACTCAATGAGATCCTGACCTGAACCAACGCAGACACTTCAAATGGGAGGGAAGGTGGTGAGCGAAGACGGTGGGGGGGGGGGGGGCTCTGACACACTGACTGCTACCGCTGCTTACTTACTGATCAGGAGGTCAAACACAAAATGTGCCTAAAATACCAAAGGCACACTGTTTTAATTTGAGGGTCCGGCCTTATAGTCATGTCAAATTTGCTTCAGTCAACACTTGGAGTTTGTAGGATAAAAATCTCTGCCCTCTTGAGAACTAGTGCATTGGTGTTAATGTTTACAGAGTCAGTGGAAGGACACCATGTCACATATGTGTGCAGATGGTGGTGTGTTCTATTTGTGCAGCGGGCAACATTAATTTCTCATTTTTAATCAACGCAAATGAGGAAAATATGCTTTACAGTCTTCATTTTTAAATATTAAAAAACACATACATAGAACTAACTACATAACTACTGACATTTAAAGTAATGATGAATAAACACATGCTGGAATCCTCCTGTATGCGTCATTAACGGTCTCTATACAAGGGTTCTTGTTGACACTATGAAGAAAACACCCCTTCACAAGCAGCGGGTAAAGGAGTTGTAGGAATGCTACCGCCCTCATGTGGTCAATTACATGTTTGTTGGCTCTCACAGTCGGTGCTGACTACTGAACACAGTTACGCACACTGGGCTGAATTAATAATCTATCATTGAGCATTTCACATTTGAGACACGTGGGAGAGGTACACTGTATGATAAGCATAACATTTTAAGTTTTTCCCCTCAGTGAGCAGATATATTATCTTCAAGTGCAAGGTATTAAATAAGAGCCAAAGAAAAGACTGATAAAAGTTAAAATAAATTTTGAATAATTCTAAAGATTATGTAGTTTTGTGAGAGGCTGTGAAGGTTTTTGGATTTATATGGTTCAGTTTGGTTGCGATATACTTAGCACCACTGGCTACTGTTTTGTGACCATTCTTGATTGCCCTCGGCCTGTTTAGCACAAGAAACAGAGCTGCAAATTTCTTTTTTTATATGAGGCGACTGTAATGAACTCCAGCATATAGTAATGAGGCAGGGAAACTAAAAAAAAAGTCAGCTCACCATTGTTCGGTTTGCCCAGAGCTGAACAGCAAGTATTCATATAGTTTCAAAGTCTAAAAGTGTTTTTCTTAATTAGCCTGTGTTGTGCACGTGTTGTGCTGTGTTGTGTAGGCTTGAGTCAGTTTTGTCTCACTATTTCTTAAAGTTATTTAAAAACTGGTCCAAGTGAAACACGGTATAATTAAAGTACATTATTGAGGAATCCACTTTGAAAGCATAGTTATCTGTTATGTTTAAGAAGGCTGAAAATATGCACTGCCATTCAGTATAATACAAAATCATTTGATTACATCGGAAACAATTGACATCTCTGCATTTTGTGTAAAGGAATATTCACTTTGCTTACAGTGCATAAAACTACAAGATGAATAAGTTACTTAAGTCTGCTCTTAAATGCAAAGCACATTACTTTATCTGGGATTGTTGCAAGAGAATAGTTTGCCCACCACATTTTCATTTACACTCTGCCAGTAAGAAGCTGCAGTCTGGGTCAAACCAAACAAATTAAGTTTCTAATAGTAAGAATAAGAGCTTCCTGATATGTACAGTGCAAGCAATGTGATTCTCGTAGAAAGAAAATAACTGACAGTTGGAGTGACAATAAGTTGATAAAGCAGTATCAACACCTGTCCGGTTTTCACAAAGATAAGTGAGAATCATTTATAGTTATAAAGTAAGATAAAGTAGTGCCAGGCTTTCCCAGAAGAAATAGCAGTGTTTCTATAAAACCAGTCACAATGTAGCCAACATGTGGTTTATGAACAATGTCAGGAATCAAACAATGTAAAAGTAAAAAGTAAAGTAAAAGTAAAAGTAGAAGAAAGCCATTAAAACTGTTCTGCTATTTCTTCACTCATCAGTGCTGAGCAGCTCGGTGCTGCAGCGCTGCTCTGATGTGTTTCTAGTCTGAGGAGTCCTAATTTACCCAGAATCCACAGCAAACAAGTCAAAGCAACATAAGAAAAATTTCAACTGTTGCTGGTGAACTAAAGATGTCTATCTGAAGACTTACTTATTTGTTAGATCTAAACCAGACTCCACGTTTGCCTTTGGGAGACCAAGATGGAAAGAACACCTACAGAGAGATGAGTGAAAATAAGCTCCACCAGAACAGTGTGAGGGAGGTGAGGAGGAAGATGGCAAAAAAAAAAAAAAACAACTGTAGCAGCCAGGACAAATGGTGGAGGACAACCAGGAAAGTGTGAATGAGTAACACCTGCTTTGCTGACTGGGGAGCCTCAGTCCAGTTATGTCCACTGTCCAGCTCAGCGGGCCGGCCTGATGTTGCTCTTCACTCTCTCTCTTACATTCCAGCCACGTTACACAACTAAAACCGTAGGTGTGCGTCTCCCATGTGAGGACAGAGTTGGGGAGGCAGAGCAGTAAACCTTGCCGAGTGCTGAGAGTCAGCTAACACAGGTTCTCCGGCACATTTTCCACTCAGTCTTGCCTGATGATGATGCTCTTTGCTCAAGAATGGATGCCCTAATGTCCTCAGCATGTACATGCAGCACATTACAGAAGGCTTCATATTAGACCCCTGCAAAAAGACTTCCCTCACAATTCAAACACCAGGCAATGCAATAACATAGGACAGTCATTGCTTATCAAGCTATTATTTTTGTGAATAAGTTACTCATTTAGTCTATTGAATGCCAGAAATTCACAGATCCCATGAGGACATCTCATGTTTTTTTCTGACTAAACGTCTTTAACCCCAAGATATTCAATTTACAATATATTAAATCACACATATTTCCTAATTAATGATTTAAACAATTAGCCAATTATCAAAATCTCTTGCATCTTTTGACCAATCAATTAATCGACTAATTGTTTTTATTTCTATGTGTATATTTGTTGCACTGCAGTGCATATTTGGATGGAAATCCTGTCAGAACAGAATTTGGAAATGTATGTAGCTCAGTCTCTCAGTATTTGCTAATTACAGGCCACAACGCAAACACTAGTTTTTCATTCCTTTCAGCCAAGATAAACAAGTAGCTTTGTGTGGTTATTTAGGCCTTCCAGTGCTCAAATTCCTCATCTCTACAGAGCGTTGGAGCCTCTTTTAACCTGTAGTTTTGTTCAATGAATGAACAAGCACCATGTGACTACTGAGGTCACAGGTGGGCAAGCTACCGGGCCAGGTAATCCAAACAGAGCCAAATCTAAAATGAGCATTGGACTTACATTCATCAGGTGGCCAGAAACATGCGTCCAGATGGGTGATTGTGTCGTTCCGGGTCCGTTCACGGTGAACATGCGCACTTAGAGCTTTTAAAACAGGAGACAGCTACGAGCAGTAAACTAGCTGATTTTTTCTGAACTACTTCTTGTTTTCATGTTGTTCTGCCCCCTGGTGGCCAAAATCTATCAAGCTTTAATGTGCATCTTCAGCTGCACAAAAATAAAGACTTCATTTTCAGGGCTATTTCTGAAATGAATGAATTAATGAGGAGAAAGAGGCAAGAAGAGGAAGAGTTGATAGAAACCACGGGGACCTATATTTCCTCTTCCTCCAGTGAGTTTTCTGCACTTGTCAAAATGTTTTTGTAGCCTTGCTGTTAGAATCTTTGCTGCTGCTGGAGTGGATATATCTGGACATGGAGGTCTGTCAAATAAGTATATATTTTTTCAATGCAGAGACTCTTAATTTACACAATGCAACGTCTTCAAGGTCTGGGCAGGTTTGTACAACAGTATGAATGTCAGTCTGACGTCCTTGTGTGTTGTTGTGTTGTCCTTGTTAAGACAAATGAGGGGCATGTGTTCTACTTATCTGTCGTTGCATCATATTGTGTTCTTGAACATTCATGATGGTTATTTTGGCAGATTAGACCTCTTAGGTTGAAGTTCAGCACTATACTATAATAGGAATTGTGAGGGTAAACTCCATGCATCAACTAAAATGATAAAAGAGCAACTTGTCCAACACTGACGGACGCAATAAAATGATCAGGAGATAAAATGATCACACAGAGGTGTAATCAGGCAAAACACCTGTGTGGGAATTTATATGTAGATTTAATATTTATCAGATATTATTATGTTAATACTCACATCTCCAGTTGGCATATATCTTTGTTTACCTCATTTTCCCCCCATTTATTTCATGCCACCAAATGCTGTTCCCACAAATTGCTGGTGTTGTTTTCATGCTGTAGCCTAAATGCTGTTAATGCTCCTCATTTACTTCACTCTCAGTTTTTCTTTGCTTTATCCTTTTACTGCGCCTGCTGCAATGGCCCGATTTCCACCTTCCATTATTTATTCTCTCTGTTGTTGTTCACATTTATCATGGATTTTCTTGCAGGAAAATAAGACCAATAGACTAATGCATTCGAGGTGAAATTGAGTTCATTATAACAATAACACCAGGACCTTATATGGACCTTGAATTGATGAACCATCCATCTTTTATGTTTCAACACTTCGAATGTCAAAAGGGTGTAGGTTATTAACAAAGACTAATCACCAATGCCAGAAGGTTGCAGCAAAATTTATAACTGTCTATTCTGACAAATATCTTGGTTTCGCAATTTCACAAGAAAACTGATTTTATCTTGGAGCCTGATGTAAAAAGAAAAAAAGAAAAGAAAGAAGCTATTTCACATCAAAGTAGTAAAGCTTCTGTCTCTCTTGTCAGACTGTAACTTGAAATAATGAACGAACAATTTGTTGCTCAGACTGGATAAACATCTTGCAAAAACCTTCATGCTGTGTATGTGTTTCCATCGTGCTAGGATCCACTATCATTAGCATTGGCTGCTGAACCCCGCACAAAGGGTTAATGCTATTTAAAAAAAATAATCTGAAATTTTGCAAGAAAAAACAAAAACACGACAGTCATTTAGAATGCCATTTATGTCACTGACTTTTCAAGAATCTAATACAAATGCATACACATACATTTCACCACCTAAAACCACAGATAATCACTACTGCAATAAACATCACCGTACAAATAGAAAAAGAGTCAGAGGTTGGCTTTCAAGCTTGAGAGGGGTCACGGAGAGCCACAAGCTCATATGCTCACAAATTAGTTCATACACATTCAAAAAGAGCATCCAGTATGTACACACACACACACACACACACACACACACACACACACACACACACATCCACGCCAACACACAGAGCTTATACTGTATAATACAGTTTTAAAGAAGAGTGGCTGTAAAAAAAGGCATACGGAGGGAGTGTGTTACAGTATACAGTATGAAAGGGGAACAGCCAAAGTGTACATAAAACACATTTTTTTACAGTTAAGCCAACTTTACTTAATATAAATATTCTTCATCCAAAAGTCAGTGCAGTGCCTTCTGCTCAGGCTTCACCTGGGCCTCATGCCTCGTCCACTTTACGCCCAGTCTGTGCTAGACCTGGTCCAAAAATTACTGTTTCCACTTTACACACAAATCTTTTTACATCGGCTTTGTCTCTGATCTCACACTTTTTCTATGGTTTATGTGTGTGTATGTGTTTTGTTTGTTTTTTTTGCTACCAAGTACCTCAAAAGTCCAGCTGTGAAGTACAAGAGTTTGAGAGTTTTCTACCAATTAACTAATAGAAAAAGAGATCAACAAATTTACAAGTGTCCATTTTGTTATTTTCTCCTGAATTCCCTTTTTTTTTATGTTTTTACAAAAAAAAAGAAGAAGGAGTTCACACAGATGGAGCAGCTCTACTGGATTCCCCTGAAGAGACACATTGCAAAGACCATGGCAAAGAGCTGAGGAAAGGAAGGAAAAAGAAATTATTAGCACACATAAAAATGTCAAATATGTACAGCAGTGCACTACTCTGGTTATATGCATTTCTTAATACTAATTTCCCTTTTTCAAACCTTTTTAGACAACAGCAGTCAAGGAGTTAATCCTGAGGTGTGTAAGTGTTGCATTAGTGTATTATGGATGTCAGAATAACTGTTGAGCCACTGAACTGCATGTTGATAAAGAGAACAGTGTGAAGAAAACGTGAACTATGGAACAAGCGAATTTGGTACAAAGTCATGCAGTAACCAATTATAAAAAAACGATGTACCCCAGTCAAAGCTATGTTTCTGTCTCACCACTAGATGGAGATCTTGCCATACAAAGAGCTTTCAAATAACACTATAATAAAGGCAAATATCCTCAGCATAATGCAAAATTCCTCATTTGTGAAATTAATATTCACATCACTGGAGAGACAAAGAAAATGCTGCATATGTGATGATTTACTAAAGTGAAATCCCGTCATACCTCAATGGTCAGTACCACAATGGCCAACGCTCCAGCCACGTAGATGTACAGTTCAAAGTAGTCAACTACCGCAGAGTAACAGCCCTGTGGACACACAAAGACATGACGCTCAGCAGAGAATCAATAGGCTATACACTGCAGAATTATTATTAGAAGACAATTAAAGTAACATCACAGCTTTAATCGAGTGAGGCTTTGAACAAAGGCCTGGTTGAATGAGTGGGAAGCAGGGCCTTCAGCATCACAGCCTTTTAATGAGGGCTCTTTGTGTGAATGAACAGAGAGAGACACACACACAATGTGGACACCTCATATTGTTCTATTGGTGTGAAAAACAACATGTGGAGAGCAGAGTAAAAACCTCTTCCTATCAGCTTTCATTGTAATTACATTTCACTCCAAGGTGTGTAAAGCACACACACATGGAAGCAGGGAGTGTGGGTGTGCATGTGTGAAGCACACCTCATCTTCACATATTCATATAATCATTATCTCTATTTTTCCACACATGCATCGTCCACAAAAAATCCAATTTACCAATGTATGCACACACACACTGAGATGCGTACATACATTGGTGTCTCCCCACTATAACACATAGTAGAATGGTCTCCCATGACACCCAAAACATGGAAAAGCACTAATCACCCGTGGAGGAGTCAGCGAACCCCTGGATGTCACCCCTCAACTGTCTTCTGCTCTAATTAAGCCTGGAGGTGGTTTGGAAGGAGGGAGAAAGAGAAAGGGAGAGAGAGGTTGTCTTGGTAGATGTCAGAAGTTACCTTGTTATTGCGGAACATCATATTGCCTGATAAGCAATGCTCCTGGCTGATATAGGCCAACTCCCCGGTCTGACTGGCACGCTGGCAGCAGGCTTCTGGCACCATATGATTTTGGTTGATCAGCCTGAACAGGCTGTCCTTAAAATCCTCTGGGCTGTTCACCCCACAGCAGTCAAACTGATGGGAGAGGAGAGAATAGGAGAAGAAACCCTCATTGCTGAGTGCCTATTTGTGCACTGGCCTGTAGTCCACTGTGTGCGTGCACCAATGCAGCATGAATATTGACCTAAATGTCTAGAATTTTTATATCTATAAAATATAGACCCCTGACGCCAGGCTGCAAACCTTCATTTTTTCCACAGACTGTTGGTTGGAAGAAAATGAGTTGGTAAAAGCTACAGTATGTAAGCTCTTTGCCATGTGTGCTGCGGCCTTACTGTAGTCATGATGGCATTCCATGTGGAGGTGAAGACGTCAGTGTTGTTGTAGCCCTGATAATGTCTCTTCAGCTCCTTGGTGAAGTACTCTCTGGTCAACTGCAAAACGAGTGCACAGGTTTGTATCACTACAGGGATAATATCTGTTAATATAATCTGATAGTATAAGTTATGTAAGCATAATTAAGCATACTTTTTTTTTTTTTTTTTTAAATCAGAAACAGTTGGGTAAAGGAAAGTATGAATCTGAGCAGGCAATAAATGCCAATTGTTGGCTATTTGATGCTCGGTGCTATAAGAGACATTTTGGTATTGAAATTTGACATGTAGTCCTACTGGATACTGGTGATGAAAGGTGAAGTGAATACTGCAGCAACTCACATGCTCTCGGAATATGAAGGCCAGGATGGCAGCAGCCAGCTCTGCTAAGAAGATGAGGAGGATGAGCATGAAGAACTGCAATAAGACAAAATAAAAAAGGCATAGAGTAAGAGAGAGTGAGAGAGGGTAGGACAAGGTGGATGAGTGTCAGAAAAAGTGCACGTCAGTCTCTAAAAATCACATTCTGGCTGGGCATGCTTCACTCAGCATTAACTATGCATGAGACTTGAGGCACAAAGACAAATAGAAGGACATTTTACTGTTTTGGCTTTCTGTTTCAAGCATGACAGTCCAAAAACTGTCAGACAGACAGAATAAGAGACACACGTGCACACAAACAAGATCAGTAGCAGAACAACATTTTGAATTTGTCAGTTGACTCACAAAAAGGAGCAGACACTTGTTTTCACGGATAGCTCCACAGCAGCCCAGGAAGCCCAGAAGGAAGAGCATGCCTCCCATGCCCAGGATGATGTAGACACCAGTGAATAGCAGGGGGTTCGCTGCTACAATTTCCCTGAACCCTGTAGGGTCCACCAGTACCCACACTCCCACTCCCAGGAGGAAAGAGCCCCCCAGCTGATGGAGAAAAGGAAAGAAGACACTAGTTAGACAAAATAGAAATTGGCTGCATTTTAAAAATTAATGGGAGCTCAAAGGATAGCTCCATATCCCATGTGGCATACAAACCATTCAACAGGATGTCATTTAATGGAAAATAAATGTGTGCTTTTTTTTTTTCCAGGAAAACATGCTTGCAATGAAAATCTCTGAAATGTTGGGGTGAGGGTTGAGGGCAGATAAAAGACTGGATATCTACAGAGCCACAATGCCATAGTGGGGGTGGGTAGAAATATCTACCCTGCCGCAACTAACCCCCCCACCTGCTAAAGACATGCACAGCACTGCAATCTCCATCCTCTCTCATCCTCCCTTTCAGTAAAACCCTATTCACAGCCACTGTGGGTGACTCATGTGATTAAGAAAAGAAGGTATTGAGGTGAAGGTGGGATCTGAGTGTGATACACCTCTGCCACAATCCCTTTCTTCCTGTCATAGGGAGAGACCTGGGCTTCTGATAATGAATGCCACTTATCTTGGAGGCAGAGGCTGCGGTATGAGAAAAGGAGCTAGCCATTTTGAAATCTAAATGGGCTAGAAAAACGCTGTTGTGTTACATGAGTGTAAAATGGCAATGGAGAGAAACAAAGGAACGGCAGTGTAAAACAGTGGTTGTTATTGAGTGATGCTAACAGCTAAGTTCATTCTTTGCTCTGTTGGTTGCATTATTACCCCAGCCTGGAACAACTATGTCTGGGCTGAGTCACTAAACGGTTTGGTTGCGCTTAATAAAGCAGGAAAAGAGACAAACCTTCTTACTCTGACCCTCCCCCCTTTACAGGCTCAGACTAACAGGATTACGTTTGATTGTCTGATCAAGGCTGATAAACTCAGGTGCCAGTCACAAAGTCTTCATGGCACAGTGTGCCTCAGATGTGTGTCAGCACACTAAAATCTAATCAAAAGAGAATTTGATAGAATCAAGATTGCCTCTGTCTAATGAAATGCAAATGTGGCTCCATTAGTCTGTCGGGCAGGGGCCCATTTTAAATCATTAGATTGACACTGACTTCAGAGATAGCCAGATTAAGTGTCTTTGAGAAAGAGATGAAACATACTTACAAAGATGAGGAAATTGAAGACAAACATGAGGTACTTGATGCAGCTGAGACAGTCCCCCTCCATGGTTGTCCCCCGCGCTGAAGCCTCTCCCTGCCCCTGAGAGAAAACAACATAAAGTGTGCCTCTTAGTGAATCCAGCCAAATGTTCACAGAATTCCCATTCTCCTGCACTTTGGAGAGGCATTCGGATGAAACTGCCAAGAAAATAATACTCTGCAAAAACCTGCTCACATTTGTAATGAGTTCTGCCACTCAAACTTACAATACAAATAAACACACACAGGCCCCTCCGTTCATTTGGTCTAATTTCAGCTGAAATCCTTGTATTATCCCCTCAGGCGCCCTGTACCGGCTATGGTTCCTCAGCAATCCCTAAGTAACTACAAGTTTGGGCTACACATGTCAACCCAACCTGACACAACTCATCTCACCACACACTTTGACAACTTATGTAATTTTAAAACGCGCTTTCACAGTCAGATGGCCGGATTCCCTATCAGCACTTTCTGTCTCTGGACAGATGGGGTCTCTGGATTCAGTGTGACTCAAGGGGCTGTCTGTCTCAGAGCATTTTAAGGATACGAGTCCTGACAGGGGCTCCAAGTGCATTAACCGACAACGTATGGCCTCTATGGATCTTCTTCTTCTTAATGTAATGAGAGGCAGGAGCCATGTGCTCCCATCAGCCAACCTTCTGTCTGACATAAACACACTTTCCCTGATGAGGGCCCGTCCTGGAAGCACTCCTGGTTAATGAAGAACGCCTCTCCTGCGTTAGGAGACAACATGGGTGTCTCAGTGTCCATGACCCTGTATATCTATATATATCTGATGCACTACAAAGCCTTCATTGAAGCATCTGTTTAACCTACCAAGCTGCAAATTAACAGGATTTTCCCCTCAGGGACGATCAGAATTGTCCAAGGAATCACCTCTACATATTCTGTAGAAACTGAGGTGGAAACAGTCTGTGGGGCAGCTATAATTGCAGTCTCAGTTAAAGAAGAATTAATTATTTGGCAGAAACGAACCAGCACTCTTTGCTTTGTAGTTGTGATTATTAATTTGCTCTCCCATAGCGATAGCCAGGATTGAGGCTGGGTAACAAGCGGATTAAAAAGCGATTCCTCTGAGGAATTGCAAATAGGTTTACACAACTAGGCAGCTACACGCCACCACTCCTAATTGAAAACAAAAAAATCAAAATGCCTTTTCTTCATTTATTTTGTCCGTACTTTGCAGCATGGCCGTTAGATGTTATCTCATAATATTGAGGCGGTCTGTCCAATGCCTGATGTGCAGTCAGATGACTCCCTTCTCTGGTTGCTCTCTTGGCTTCTTTGAGGCAGCTCTGACACCAGCTTCGATTCCTGTCTGTCTTTAAAGGGGCTCTGCTGTCGCTCAAATGCAATTCAGCCAAGACCCTTTTACCCCTTTGACTGAAATTCACACGCTTTCAGATGAAATAAACCCTAACTTCCAGAAACCACTGTCTAAACCAAGCGCTGATCAACTGGTTGTTGAAATTATTTTACATCCAGGTTTGTCAATTGTGCAAATAAGAAAGTCATAATCCATATCTATTCCTGGTCTGTTTTTCTTTCATTGATTTTTGCTTGTACTGGTTTGCCTTACCCTCTGTTTTTAATTGCAACGCTCCAGAGAAGGTTTTTTTTTTTTTCTCATTATACGATTGTGTAAGTTGCTGTGACAATAAAATTGAACAATGCTATAGATGTAAAGGCAGTCTGTGTATGCTGTGGGAGGCAGTTAACATTTCCTCCACCCACCAGCCTGCAGGCTTATTATTTTTTCCTCTCCTTTCCTCCTCAGACCCAGGGAAATTGATTTAGAGCTATGGTTAAATAGCTCCTCTAAATCATAATGATATGCTTAGGTATTGATCACCCTCCTAGTGGTACTCTCAGAGCAACCAACAGCCTCATTGCCTGAGATGGGTATTAATTAACCCCTCCCTTTCCTAAGCCCCACTGAAAGGCCTAATGAGGGCACAGGAGGTCTTAATTGAGATTTGCATACATTATAGTCTCACTGAAAAAAGCATCAGAAAAGGCCCTTTCTCATCCCTTCTACTCTCCACTGTTAGTCCTGGGCCCGATAAAGAGTGCAAACTGTATTTATTGGAGCAGAGGATGAAAAGGCGGAACGAGGAGGGGGAGGAAGGGGTCGGCTGGAAAAACTCTCAGGGCTTAGCTCACAACTCATTCTCCAAACAAAATGTCTGATTTCTCTTCCAGCTTCACCCTTTTGCTCTCCGCTCCCATCTCAGGGTCAAACTAACTGTCAGATCTGGAGCCAATTTTCTTTTCTGCATTAAAATGCATTGGATGCTTACGAATGAAGTGGACTATATGGGCCTAGCCAGCCTCCAAATAACAAGCCTACGGTGCAAACCAGCATAGTATAAATCAAACTGCCACAGAGACCCCAGAGAAAGTGCAGAGTAAACAAACTGGTCTTTCCCATGACTCCCATGGGATCACAGGTCCTCATCGATCACGGCCCAGCCGTAAAGATTAGACCACAAAGTCTTTCTGAATATTCTGCAGTGTACATTATGTGGACAAGAGAAACATGGTTCGCACCCCATCAGCTGCAGCAAGAAGAACATCGACAAATTACTGCTAGATTAAAAGCAGATCTTCCTCAGGTGTGCTGCTTTGTAAGCCAGCGATAAGAAGTGTGGCCTTGTGTTTGTATACACTAGCAAGCAAACAAACAAAAAAACACCGAGTCTAAACAAACACGACACAGTAGTAAGGAATACTGCATTGCTTTAGCTGCAGACTATGTGTTTGTTAGCTGGAAATGCTGTATGTATGTCCTCAATCTGACAATCTGAGTGGCAGTCTTTGCCCTGAGGTATCCAGTAAATGCCAACTCCGTCTACGTCTGCAGCATCTCCCGTTACTGACATCATGAAATGCCACACGGCTCTAAGATCCTATTGTTTACTCTTGGCAAAGACTGATCCACAGACAGTTTGGGCTATGGAGCTCGGCATGGTTGAGTTTGACGGTGGATTAATGAGAGCTGATCCTAAATCAACTCACAGTACCGACAGAAGCAAGAGCTCTGTAATGAGGGCAAACCCATCTGACCTAAATTCTTCTTAGCATGAGGATGAGGAATTCTGAAACACTACTAGAGGCCTTTTTTCATACTTAACTCAGAAAACCAGAGGTCTGTTTGGCCGGCATCAACACAATCAACCATGATGGTCATGTAAACTCGCTGTAATTAAAAGATAAGGAAGACACAGCCCCACAATGAGAGTTCTATATACATATTAATAGTACACCCTTGGGTGGTTCTCCTTGAAGTTGACACTTTCTGCACAATTAATGAAGTGAGTCCATATTCCCCTGCTTCACTAGCCACCGCCCAGGACAAATGGATCAGCACGACAAGGACATTGCGTCTGCTATTCGCCAAACTGTCGCCACCCTCCATTGCCCCACCCGATAATCAGCCAGTTCACTTCATCTTGAACATGAGCTTGCATAACAAAAAAGCATTAATACTGAAACCCTGTTGAGATCATAAGGGTTTGAGCTTGACCCCTTTAAATGTCATTGACCCTCTAAATGATCACCTGTAGTTGAACCCTGGGGGCAGCACATTTCCTCCTCTGGCTCCCTGATGCAGCTGGAAAAGGTGTGTTGTTCAATCTACTAAATGTCGATCTGATGCTCTCTCCAGAGTGCACTAATACCCTCTGATAATGACACCAGGGGACCACACACATGCAATAGCACCCTTTATCACAATTAAAAAGCAATTTTCATATTTCTCCCTGACTTCCTAAATCAGCCGCAGCAAGTAAACACCCCAAAATCCGAATAAAGACAGGCTCCTCTGGCAGTGAGCGGGGCTCCCCTGAGGTGCACCATGTCCCTTAATGAACCTCCAATTAGGAGAGAATGAGCCCTGGGCTGTGCTGTCACACTGAGGAGCTTTGAAGTGTACTGAATGCTAAGCAGCTATAGCACTGTATGCTGCTTTAGAGGGCATACAGCTTGCAGACAACAGGGAACAACCACAGAGAGAAAGTGTACGAAAGTAGCTCAAAGGCAACCCAGCACACAGAGCGTGTGGGTGTAGCTCACACAGAGAGCAGAGCATGGAAATTCAGTCGGGTTAGGAAGTTCATGAATCTGCTAGGCTTGCAGCAAATGTCCTACTGTTGGTTAGATGCTCAGGTGGAGACATACAAATACTCCACCCTCAGGCAAGCTTTGCTTAATGACTTTTCACAGTACATGCATAGGTGGTAGACATCATCAGCCTCTGCAACTTATGGGCAGTGCTAGTTCACCACAAAAAAAAGTGGGCAGTCTCTGATGAATTCGTTCTGCCTTGCAAAGTCATTTATCATTTCAGCCCATTGTTCTTATGCGTGCTGTGAATTTAAAGAAGTTCTTATCTGAGCCTGCGAGTGGCGCTCTCATGACCCTTTCAGTTGGGAAACGAGATTGCGTGAATCCCTGAGGGCAGAAGTCCTCTGACCAAGCAGCTGACAAACTCCTGAACAACAGGCTGATTAACTAGAGAAGACTCCCAGAATGAACAAATGCACAGTCAAAGACAGACTGGCCATGTGTTGTCAAGAGCACTGCAGGCCACATTCTTGACATCCCAACTGGGCGCACATCCAGCTGTTAGGTCGGTACTAACAGTTGCTCATACTCCTACAGTTGAATCGATTCTACAGCTCCTTAGATAAGAAAGATGGGAACGGAGAAGGGCATCGATAGCTTCTTGGTTTACTCGAGCGGAGGACATGTGATTGAGACGAGCAGATTTTGGCTTCTATTGAACATTAGTGTGTGTGTGATCCTGGCTCTCTCAATTCAGAGATTCTCGCTTAATTGTATCGGCACCTCTCTCTGGCTGACTGAAGATACAATCTGGCTGTGTGGGACTGGATCAATACGAGGCCCAGGCACGTGGTCAATGATGCATTGATCATCCCGGAGTTCCAGCTCGTAGTCTGCTGGTTGTCTGGCAATGAGGATATGTGGTAGCAACACACAATGAACACATAAACACTTCGGCACTGCCGCCTGTTAGGACTCAGCTCTGGCTTTTCCCATGGGGTACTTTAAAGGATGACACATAGCCATTGGGGCTTTCCACAAAAATGAGTTATAACTCAATTCAAAACTAAATGCTCAATAATTGCTGTGACGACAACTGGGGGAATTATTTCCCCGCAATGCTACTTCTGCTTTTTGCCTTCTCGCTTGGTTCTTTCTTTACTGGTGTTTTTGCAAGTTCCCAAAATCTTTGCCAAAATCCCCTCATTATGTCAGAGTAATGAGGACTGCAATAAACAGTGGTTCATTGCTTGACGAAAAGTTTGAAATCAATAATCAATCAATGGTCTCACTATTTCTACTTTGACCAATGTTTGATCCTCAGGCAAGAGACAATTAAATAGTTGGTGATGTTCTCTCTGGATCTTGTTTTAAACACTGTTCAAGATGAGGTTGTTGTCTTAAATCTCCATAGAAAGAGAGTTAACTTCACAGATGGCCTCAGAAGAAGTAAACAATGGGAGATTTAAGGAAAGACTATGCATTCAACCTCAGGGGACTAAACACAAAAGGACACTTAGAAGCATTAACATGCGCAAGAGCACAAAACAGTGCTCGGAGATCTGCAAGTCCTGACAAAGAAAAACGTGCACTGCGATGAAACAAATGATCTAAGTTGTTTTTTTCTTATGGCTCAAATGCACAATTTTGTGAAATCCTTGAGATGTTTTTAGCACATGTTGGAAACTTTCCAGCTAGCCAATAAGGACACTGGTCTCCACGGCAACCCGGATATGGGGCGAGAGTGGCCTTTGTCTGCAGTGCAGTGTTTGGCATCTCCACTTAGCACTAGTTCCTGTTAGAAAACAAAGGGGAGCAGAGCACAGCACTTTGCGACAGGGGACAGCTTGGCCAGCTTGGCCAGCCATTTGTCTAATGAGCGATCACTCACACCCTGTTGCAAGGCCATATGTTAGTTTGACTACAGCTAGTTCCCCCATATAGAGGACCTGGAAGCTGTTTCGTCGCTTACTGATGGCTTACTGACTCTGAAACACATCACGTATCTGAAACTTCATACACTCAGCTAAAGTTCTATGAAACACAAAGAAAAACAGCAAAAGGAACAGCGTAACCTAATTTGTGTTACAGATTGAGGTTTCGAGTGCAATGCAAAGATTAAAACAAAGCCTTGAGGATGAAACGTGTGAGTGTTTGTGTTTTTGTTGGATTCCGAGATGAAAGAGATACCCACATATATTCAAGGCTCCATCGCAAATAACTTCATAGAAATGAATGAAAGTTTGTTGATGCTTTCACATGAACAGTGTAGCAGAAAATTCACGATTCTTTTATTGTCTCTTATGATTCGCTGCAGTGGAAGCACCTTGTACTGTATGTGGTTAGAATCTGACTCTGTAACTAAGTGAGCAACTGGTTGAAACCACAATTTGTATTTATCACAGAACTTAAACATTGTGGTTTATTTAAACTTTTCATTTGTAACTGAGAAAATAATCTCACTACAGGGTCCATTTAGTAGCTGTTCTAGAGGTTTTAATTTTAACACACAACCTTACTTAAGAGATGTTTGCCCTAAAATGTTCTTTTGCTTCTGATGGGACTGTTTTGTCAACTACTGTTTCTAAGGTAAAAAAATGAACTTCAATCTCCTCAAAATGGACAAGAACTGGGCAAACTCTGCTTTACAGTAGAGTAGCTTCTCAATTAATCTGGAAAAAGCTAATACCTCTTATCTGGCTAATGGTTAGCAATAACAACCCTCACTATAGCAGATATTGGTCTTTCTGTCAGTTTCGGACAGAAAAATTTTGTTTTCCACCACTCTGTTTAACATCATAGGAATGTATTCATAGGAGTAGTTTACATACTTCTTAACTGAGTGATTTATGAGCAAACTAAGTTGCTGGCATGTTTTTTGGTTGAGTGTTTTAGAAAAAATAAGCAACAGCTATCAAGCCTGCTAGAAAGTATTAAATACATTTTCATTCCGATAATGAGGAAATTAAGAAGAATACAATCAACATTCTTGGTGTATATGATCTTTGGTCAATTAACCAGCCAAAATCAAATTATTAACTGAACAGAAAACATTAGTGAATAGAACACACGCTCACAGTGTTAATGTCTTATGTCGCCACATATTAGAACTTATTAAACATGAGCATCATTTGGGGCTTTTCTGTGTTTCTACCAATGTACTTTCTAAATTGCCCGTGAGTGTGAGTATCTCTATGTGTCGGTCCTGTGATTGCCTGGTGACCAGTCGAGGGTGTACCCTGCCTCTCACCCAATGACAGCTGGGATTGGCTCCGCTGCAACCCTGAAGGGTAAGTAGTATAGAGAAAAAGGATGGATGGATCATCATGCAGTAGGAATGTTTGATATAAATTCTATTAATTTAGCTACAGACAGATCTGCAGTTAACCATTAATTTGACTTGTCTTGTTTTGGTGTTATGTGTGGGACAAAGACAACAGCAATCAATGTGTGAGGATATCTCCAATGTCAAAAACAAAATTCAACAAAATGCTCTAGTCAGGCTATGGAGGAATAGAGATCTTTATTCGCTAAGCTTAGGGTGGATAGACATTACTGTCTGCCAGCAAACCAGTCGCTTTGAAGTCTTAAGATGGTGCAGTGTCTGAATCATACCAAGGGATCAGGTGTACGGAAGCTGAATAAGTTACTAAATGAGCAATACTCTGGAATTAGTAAAAGAAGAGGGCAGAAAATCATAGACAACTCCAAATGTTACCAACTCCTCAAGACGAGCATCAGATTGACCTTCTTGAGGAAATGAAAGATTAAAAATTACTGTTTTACATATAAATACTTGCTCACTAAAATTGATGTCTTTAGTCATCAATCATGGCAAAGAACATTAAAAGGTAAAGATAGCTCAATGATATTGACGCAAGAAATCTTGATGATAGCTTTTGAACACGGCTCACCTGAAGCTTTGGCTCGTGGAATCAATGCAAGTCAGAATAACTGAGAGTTCACCGTACCATGACCAGGTAAGGCAGAGAGGAGTCACAGAGTACAAAGGAAAGAGATCTTGTATGATCTGTGTTAAACATTTGGTATCTTATTTCAAAGTCCTAAATGAGGATCCAAAGGAAGCTTTAAACTGGATGTCTTCATTTGAAGTATACCAGGGGAGAGAAAGTAGTACGGCAGCACGTTCCTTGGCATAATGTCAGTAAAGAAAGGCAGGAAGGTTAACACTTCCTGTTTGTTTGTGTCCCATTGTAGATGACGTCACACGGTGATCAGCCAACATTGAGGGGATACTATTGGCAGTGGAAAACACAATCAAGAAACTAGTGGAGCCAAGCATTACCAGGAGCTATTCAGCAAAAATAACAGGTGGATGATGGCGTGGTCCTGCTGAGGTATGTAGGGTACAGTCAATTTAAAATCAAGGACATTTTCTGGAAGAGATAGTCTTATCTCTATTTGGCTCCAGGTAGATTTTCTGGGTTAAAGCTGCTTTACGTGTTTGTAGTTCAGATGTAGTTAAATGGCTTCCAGATAGTGTGGGCTACATGTGTGTCTAGCATGTAAACTAAGGCCTTTGTAAGTGAAGCTCAAGTTTAAGTGGCCATGTTAGAGTTCTTTCAATTGTGGCTACTTGATAAGTAGTTTTCCCATTAGTTTTCTCACATGAATTAATTAACTAAAAAAATGTCCAAAACTCAGAAGACAAGACCCAATTTGTAATAAAGCTAAATTATCCTTTAAGTCAGTTGTTATAAAATCAAAAATGGCTCCGGAATCTGGTTATAATCTTACATGTCACTTGCACGTTTAACACACACATTTATTTGTCTGGTTGGCTGCTTTTATGGTTATGTGCTCGGACTGATTACAGCTGATGTGTCTGGGTCTTAACTCCCCTTTAACCTCTCAATCTATACATGTCTGCGACTCAGCCGTGCCAGGAATACTAATGTTACAAATACCAATGCAAATCAGAGACTAACAAAGACCAGTGCTGGTCTGCTGTGATGGTGAAGGGACAAAAGCACTTCTCTGCCTATTTGCAGGACCGGATTCACCCGCTGTTTCTTGCCTGCACTGTGCCTCCTGTTGACGGTAACAATGGCTTTGCGCCTATGCTGTCAGCATCTTACTGAAAGGTGTCTGTCAACAAGCTGTTTTTGCAGTTTCTTTTGCTGATTTAACATGTGTCCACTGGAGTGGAATTACTGCTGGATTTGGTGGAAATCATTCATAGCAACACCCCCACATTACATAGGCTGAAGGAAAACCAAGGGCAGAAATGTGTTTCATGGGAATATAGAAGATAAAAGTAAAAGTGCAAGACCATGTGTGCTTCATTTACAGATAAGATACTACCATACCATGTGTATCTGCTTCTTTCTCTTCTTAGTTCAGGTGAAGCTGATGACTCCTCGGTTTTCTCTCCTCTCCTGTTTTCATGGGCTGTTGGACAGAAGCACAAGACAAGAAGCAGAGGTCAGAATTGAGCCGATGAGATGAATAAACAGTGAGGTGTTGGCAAGGAGACAGAAAAGTGGCACATTTGTCTTGGTGTGCGTAATTTAAGCAGAATAAGACCGCAAGCTTGGGAAAAAAAACGAAGAAAATAAAATTCTAGGACACTTAAAATGACAGAGTTTGCATTTATTATGTATGAAGCACTCGCTCCCAGCAGTGAGCTAATTTAAGACTGCAACAGTGTTTTATCTGTGTGAATATTTCACTTCTCAGCTGGAAGGCAAAATTAACAAGGAAAGAATAAAAAAAATGCACTGCCTTTAATATCAGCAGTCCAGGCCTGTGTTCTGGTCAGGTAAAATTTTAATATCTGCCATGAGGTATTAGAATCTGTGTACCTTTTCACTTGGTTAATTATCCTGTATTAGAAGACTCAACTCACCACAGTCTCCTCATACAGCTTCTGACGTGACCTTGATGAGCACCTGAACTCATGCATTATTCAAAGAAAGAATATCTTGCTTTCTTACCAGGCGTTGCTGGCTTTAACTGTCAGTGTATGATACGTCTCCAACCAAGTGTGTCTAATGACCATAAATGCTTTAAACTTTTTCCTGTTTCTAAACTGCTTTGCCACAAGTGTCTCCCAGCTGAAAATAATGATATAGCAATGAGAGCCAATTAAACTGCTGGTATTCCAGCCTCGATGTGCAAAAATAGTCAGCAACACAGTTTTGACTGACAATACTTTGGAGCCGGTTTCAAAGCACTGGCACTGAGAACTACAAGCATCAAATATGGCGGGAGCTGCCTACGGAGGCATGAACAGTGTGCAGCTCACATTAGATGGTGAAATACAGGAAGGGTATTCTCATTTTGACAAGGGCTGGGGATGGAGAATATCCCAGGAGTATTCTGGCTGATAGAGCCAGCCACATCATCCCGCCGACACACCATATTGCCAGCAGACATCAGATTCACCAGGACATAGAACCCAACTGACAGTGGCAGCAGTACACCATCCCCCATACAGAATACAGGGCTCTGATAACATCTAGAAAAGGCAATCAAAGCCTGAGTGAGGAAACGGACAAATCTGAGAAGTGGGGAGATGCACTGGAATGATACGCTCCCTTATCACTGAGCCATGAATTCAGACACTACAAAGAACATGCTCAGGGAATCAATAACATCTCCACAGTGGCTACACATGCACAGGGAGCCAAAGAATGAAGCGTGTTTGAAGGAGTCATCTACAAAATATCCACCATATGGCTTAGCAAATATATCCCCAAGCAATACAACACATTAATCTCTTTCCATTTTGTTTCAGTCTATTACAACACCAGCAGATAGATACATAATCGGCGTCCTCATGTCTGTAATACGGTGCTGAGTAGCACAGTGGCCAAATTTTGTCCAAAAGCCTGTTGCAGAGGTGGTCTCGCCTGGACCCCTGTTTTGAGAGCTATTAGCTGGTGGAGAGCAACAGTGGTGAGGGTCTGCATTATTTTTTGGTTTCCATGGAAACCTTTTCACTGGAAAGTGGAGCACCAATAGGATCGCAGAGCCTCATTGAATCGGTTATGGGGGTGAGAAGAGAGATCGGCACAGACGGCTGAGAAAGCACAACAATAGGACAAACCCTCGAGGGAGACCATAAAGGGCAGGCCGTTGAGGGTCCAACAAAGCAGGGACCAACTCAACACTAGAGAGAAGGTTTCATCTACATCCGCTCAATGGCTTTCATTTTAAGCAAATCTGTCGCGCCAACTAGTCATTGACATTTAAGCTCAAGAGCATTGTGGGCAATTTAAACATCGTGGCAGCCACTAATTGATTAAGCTCTGCTGATATTTCAGGCTCTTACAAAATTATTGCATCACCAACATCGAGCCTATGCGTAGCACAGCAGCACATTATAAATTATACGCTTCTACATACAGTGTGTACTGTAGTTATCCCCTGCAGTCGTATTCACAATAGAGATAGCAGAGGAAACTGCAGTGGCCATAAAGAGGAATGCTTCTAGTATGCTTCAAATAAAGATCATCAAACAGCATTTAACCTGTGTCCCACTGTTGTAACTTTCCAGAAACTGACAATTAGTAAAAAGCAGACGTATGATGGATGTACAGTCAGTACATCAACTTCACATGGTAATTGGTGTGCACAGTAGAGGTCCTCATGGATCTATTTATTTACTTTGTTCTGGGATCCCCACATGTGAGGCCCAAGTCGGACCAGGTCCAAACTATACTCTGATTTACTCAGGTTGGGTTGGGTCTTACTTTACTGCCATAGGTCTCAAGTCTGTGTGTCAATACGTCTAAAACCTGGATTAAATGGATCCGAGCATACTCTCCGTTCATATGGCACATCATAATCACTGCATGATTTTAAGAAATCAGCAGCCAATGAAAAAGATTCATACTCGAATTTGATTCAAAAATTATCTTTTGTCACACAGTGGACTGCAGAGCGTTTTGTTGTTGGTGTCGAAGATCAAAACAGGACTTCATGCTGTGCTGTTGGTGTTCTCTCTATATTAGGCTCACTGGGTCGACCGCATTCTGTATTTAGGATTTCTCAGGTTTTCTCAGGTTGGGTCTGACTGCTCAGATCCCCTTCAGAATAGGGTAAGTATAAACTTTTTAGTTTTGAGCACAGCTCAGCCTTTACTATATGTGTGCAACTGGCTAGGGACTCATGATTTGTATTTTCTCTGCCTCAATAAGAAAAACCTTGAATGAAATGCCAAAGGTCAGAGAACAGCAGTGAGTTTGATCAGCGACACTTCCTCTGGGGACAGGAAAACAAGGGAGGAAGTGACAATTCTTCCATCTGCACCTCACAGCTGGGTTTGAGTTCATGTTCTCACCAGTATTGACAAAAGCAAACCTCTGAGATTTAGAGGCAACTCCAAATTTAGAGATAATGACCTATGGGGCCTTTTACGCACTGAATCAATTCTTTAGAAACACTCTTAATAAAAGGAAAAATCAAAAGCTCTAGATGTAAGCCATCCCTGGTGATCTCCGAGCAAATACTGATGCAGTCTATATACATCATGTGATGATATTATAGAAAGAGGAAAGAGGGCAATTGCAGGCAGTCATATATCTCCTGAACAGCCGCTTTAATGAGGGTAATACTAAGGCAGAATTATCGCCTTACTGCATCTGGATTTATTGATCGAACAGTGTGAGTCAACCACCAGAGATAAAGATAAACCACCTCGATGGAGAAACAATCCCCACTCTGATCAGAGGGCATCGCTCAATTAATCACTCACTCTCGCTCCTCACGGGCCACAGCTAACCCACTGTTTTCTTTGTTCACTACAGTAAGTGCACTCGGGGTTACACACCGCAGCAGAGAGCATTCGCTCATTTGGAGCGTACAATTATTCCACCGAAAAGATGCAGATTTAACTCATTCCACAGTCATTGGTTTTCTCTGTGCTGATTGTTTCAGGCAAAATGAAAACCTGATAGGAATGCAGCCCCTGGAAAGGCATTTGGAAGGTGCCATTTTGATACTGATGAAAGCTGACAGTGTGTCCCCCTCTTCAGTATGTCAGTGGCAAACATTAGCCAGGCCTTTTCTCTTTGTAGCAGGTTCCTCAGGCAGCAGCCCGTATCTCACACCGCTACAAAGATGCCCAAATCAAAGACTAGTCATAAGTGTCTTACACAGACCCTTTCAAACATCTGCAACTTGAATCTATAATTAGACAACTCAACCTTCTTTCTACAATATGATAAAAAAAAACCTACTTGTTGTTATTTTCTTTAACCCATGTCAGTCTAACTTAACCAGCTGCCTCATACACCTCCACACTTTCACCCTACTTCCCAGGCCCCAAAGGCTAGCCCTCCTGTCTCCAAGGAGCCAGGGGCCTGAGGGGCATCACAACACCGCTTTGAAGTCGAGCGATTAAAGAGGAAAGACCTGTCGAATTGGGATGATGGGGCTAAGGTTTGGAGAGGGGGAGGATCAGTACGAGGGACAGGAAAGGCTGTGAATACTGAGAGCCCAGGCCCCCATGGGATACAATTAAGAGCAAGGCTTTTTTAGTGAGGGTTACAAAAACACAGCAAGGATACCAGCAGTGCAGCCTTCCAAACCAAGGTAAGAGTTCATTACTACATACACAGAGGGGGCTAGGGCTGTTAAATTCTCGCCAGTTTGTACACCGACCCCCCCCACACTCCCCACACCCACTGGCCCTGCGAGTTGACGAACAGCCGCATGGTAACCATTTCCATCTCAGTTAAATCCTAAAGCCCAGAAAAGCTTGAGAATCATGCAGCTTACAGCTCACAGAGCCTCAAACCTACAGAAGAATTGAGATGAAGATCCAGGCTGTCTGCACAAAGAGAAAGTTGGTATAGAGTCTTCCCTCAGGATGCTTTCCTCTGACGAAAGACAACACACCAGATTTGTTGTCAAATCAAATTGGAAGACAGACAAGACAACAAAATTAGAAAAGCTATGACTAGACGTGAGCTGAGACAAATAACTGTTTTTTTATTATCGATTGTAAAAATTATTTTGTCAATGACTTAACTGATTGCACAATTTTAAAACCTTTTACAGACTTAAGCAGTCGTACTTTCCTAAAACCCAGGTTATGTTTTCAATTGTTTTAATTGACCAAAAGTTCTGAAACTTTTAATAACAAAAGCATATAAAACAAAAGCATTAAATCCTGACTGTTTAGAAGATAGAGCTAGAGAATGTTTGCACGTATGCTTGAACAATAAATTGATTACCAAAATAGCTGCAAATTGATTTTCTGTTGGTCAGTTAATTGATTAATTCACTGCTCTTTTCAGTTCTGGTAATGGCAACTGGTCCCAAACCCAGCTCCTAAGTATGTTAACCAAAGTAAGGCAGTTTTAACACTTGTACCACAATAATTGATGAGTTTGTTTTATGTTTTGCTATATTGCTGAACCTGAAGCATTGGAATCCAATAGTAATACTCATAGTAAACAATGGTATTTTGTACTTGTACTTGTATTTTCCTCAAGACATTGAATGTTGAAATATGTGGCCACTGTTGTCCTATAACTCAAACCAGCCACTTACACATGTGTTCCGAACACATCTGGCAACCATTTCTAGGCCTCATTTAAATTTTGTTAAAATACCATAGAGCAGTAGGTTCTGTATATTTGTTGAAATCATATTCTGTAGCAAAGACCACTTTGGCAATGATCAGAACCACAAGGTCCTTAGCAGTTACCTGGAATTATGAATATCTGCCCTTAAAATGGCTTCTAAAGACTGATTAAGCTGTTTAGTGTGCTGACAAACAATGTGGTACACATCTCACTGAGAAGATGCACAAGAAGTGGAAACAGATTCTCTTCTCAATGGGACCACATGCACCTTATTTTCATAATCAAAACCAGTGGAGAGTATTCATGTTTGGACTCCACCACAAGCAAAACTTCTAATCTGAAATAGCTATTTTGCTCATATCCAAAAAAGCTACACCAAAGCAGTTTGTTTATGTTAACCTGAATTATGCTGCATGAAAAACTTTGACACAACTATGATCGGTCTTATATATAAATCACAATATAATCAAAAGGGAAAAAAAGGAGGAACACTTGGATTGCTGCCTGGTGGTCTCAACATCAGTTCAGCCCAAACTCTGAAGCCCAGTGGGTCTGGTTCCCATTGCCGATGGTTTTCACTGCATATCTTATTGAGCACACCCAGCAAAGCTAACTACTCTATTCACACACCATTCTGAAATTCAGATAAAATCATCTACGTCTGTGATTGATTCCAGAACAAATATTTTCATTTGGCATATTTGAGGCATAGAATTGTTGTTGTCAACCATGTCCAAACAAGGTAGAACAACACTGTAAAGGGTGGGCTGAAACAACGCACTGACTGCCTTTGTTTAAGAGCACAAACATGTGGGTCACATTACTATACAACAGTATAAACAAACATAGAGACAGATGGCAGGATTGTTGCCCAAAAAGAAACACGCAAGATGTTGAAAACACCTTAGAAGGCACCTTAGAGTTTCCCCACAGAGTTTTATACTCTAGCTGGGCCACCTTTGTTAATGTCCTAAAAATCAATACACTTTTAAGAAATAGAGCATTAACCTTCTGGGAAAAGAGCAGAAGTGCTATCTTACATAACACATGCTATACGTTAAAGTAAAGAGTGTGGCTATTGTTTAGTCCATTAACGATTAACTAAATTGATTACAAGATGAAATATGTTGAGATCAGGATTGGTTGCACCTCTGCTAAACCCATAAATCACATTTCCATTTACCCTGTCTCTGATTCATCATAGAGTAGTATCAATATGATCAACTGTAATAGTCCAGTGTCCAGCGTTACAAAAGCAACCAGAAATTACTAGAACACTAAAAGGCAATATTACAGAATGGTGATTGCAGCAGACATGGAATCAGCACCTGAAGAATCAATACTGTATCCTATCAGGAGATCCCTGCTGATTGCAGTCTTGCACCCAGCTAGTTAACAGTAGTGTCTTTCAAATAAATCAGGCAATAATGTTATTATGTAGAGGCCAAAATCAATTTCTTGAGCCCAAATTTATTGAGTAATGCATAAAGCATGTCTAATTCATTACGCACAAATGCAAACAAATGCATACGGTATCCAGCACAAAGAAAATATAGCATTAGCATCAACTTACTTTGTTTTTTCCGTAAAACCAACAAACGCAAGCATTAATACATTAATGTATACACCTACCTGTAAGTAATGTTGGGAACAGTAGTACTTATTGCTCTAGCTATCAACAGTTGTGTGGCTGACATATGTTATGTTGTATTTGTTTTGGTCGTCCAGCAGTTTTCTTACCTAGCAAACCCCTGGGAAAAAGAAATGAGTCTCATGTTGTAAGATGTATTTAAGGGCAACTAACTGACTAACTAATAACTTTGGTAAAACACTTGACTCCGCAGTGATGCCAAACATTGGATTTGTTAAGAGTTTACATCCAGGTGTATCAGCTGGGGTAACTGAGCGCGAACAATGTTTGACTTCAGCTTTGCAATAATTGTGCTCCACTGAAACGCACAAAGCAGTGCTCCATTTCAAGACTAAAACCCAACAAACAAGTTTAATTGAAGCTTAATAGAAAATCAGTATGCAACAGCGCTTAATAACAAAGTTGCTGCATGCAGAGAGATGGTAGTCTGCCTCTCTGTGGATTTCGCAAGGGTCTGCACAGGAGCAGCAGGGCAGGTGTCCCACTGGGTTATGAGAGCCAGAAGCTTTGCATCTGGATCATTTCCTCAGCCCAGAGGGGCTCCACACTGGGACAACCTCATAAAGCTGCACATATGCCAAAGAACCTCAAATCCCTCCGAATCCTTCATGAGCTTGTATGTGGTGACTGTGGTGATACCAGGTAACAAGCTGTGACAAACTCACAACATCACAGACGTCACTCGTGCTTTTTGTCTCTCACACTGTCAGATGGGCTCACACTAATGGCCAAATAGCCTGAAAATGTGTTTCTGCATGAGGGGCAAAAAATGGTTTTCTCACTCGTGTTCTTCAGCAGAGCAGGGTGAGACTGATGGCAGGAGGATTACTGGAGCAGCAAAAGATGAAACCAGGATAAAGAGGAACTCTGAACCATGTAAGTAAGACTTCTGTCCACTCCAGAAAACCTTAAGATGCACCCTTTTGCACATTGGTTCACTCTAAGCTTGATACTTGCTTAGCAAAGAGTTGAAAGATATCCTTTGAGGAGATATCCTGCCTGTGAGTGAGTCCCAAGAGAAAGCCAGGAGTGACTGAAATGTGGAAAAAGAGGGTTGGACATTTTCCATGGTACAATCTTGTGAAAATGCAGGAGTGCTTTCAGAAACATTCTTTCAATAGACTGAGGGAGCCACAAGCGGGGAGACGTCAAGAGAAATCATGCTTGGCTCAGCACAAAAAGCACTCAGAAAAATGAGATTTAATCTGCTGAGTTTAGAATGTATTAGCCAGATGTAAATAGTCAGTACCAGCTGTGAGAAAGATAACTTCCACAACCCTGCTGCTTGGAAAAACAATGCATGAAACATCAAACATTACTAATGAAAGAAACTCTGCAAACAGAGATATTTAAAGGCCGAAATAAAACTTTCACAAGCCGGGAACACCATAGCTGTGGGAATCAGCGGGTTAAGGTTAACTGGCCACCGTGAAACACTTGCACTCCGAGAATACTCTGCCTCCAGGCCTGAGCTGTGGGAAAGGGAGTTTATGCAATTACATCACATTGATTTATGGGAAACAGAGGAAAGATGGGGAGAGGATGGAAACTGAGCTGTTTGGAGGCGGTCCAAGATTAGGTCCCTGAAGAAACACAAGTCAATAGGTTTACCACAAAACATGATGGATCTGAGACAATAGTGTGGGGGATGAATGTGGTCACTGGCAACACAGTGAGGTCAGAACTATCTAAAATGATTGGTTTTGATTTAAACTATGACAACTGTTACAATTGTAACGCAGAAGTTTCTCGATGAACCTGCTCACGGAGCAAAGGCAGAGAACAAGTTCAGACTAGTAAGAACACCACTGCCGAGGCTACTTTTTAATTCTCTCAACTCTAGGGAAGTGATGACAACCGTCTCGCTTGAGCAGATGCTGCTGATGCTGTCTTGAGTATTAATTGGGGGTAGTGATGAAATTGTGAGTAATGCGCCCAAGCGTGCACTGCAGCGTTAGCAGGGGAAGCATATCTCCAATCAGCGCAATGAAACCTAACAGTTATAAATAAACAGCCCATTAATGCTCTCCACTACTGTAACAGGACCACTGGAGTGACCACAGCTGGGATATTTATGGCGAAACATGTTGCTGCTGTTCTGCTTATTTAAACATTTGCATGTGACTTGAGTGTAAAATGCAAAAAAAACCAAAAAAGCTATCTTCCCTCCACTTGTCATGGAGATACACGAACAGCAATCCTATGAGCTGAAGCTAAGTGACTATGTGACATAAGTGCTAATCACCTGTGGAGGTAACGAAAGTGATGTTTTTGTTTTTGAATTGCCACAGATGCATGTTGCAAACCAAAGAGTCCTGTGCAAAAAGCTAATATCTTTTCAGGATTTCTGTGATAACATCTTTGCTGAAAATCCAGAAACAATTTATGAGTCTGCACAACAAAGAAGGGAATGTAAATCATTAATTTTCACGTTATGAGACTTTCGTTGACACCAGCCACCAAATGGTGAAGCAGGAGGAGATTACAGAAGATATTCAGTATAATGAGCTGTGGAGTTACAGAAGGAGATATTCAAAAGGTTTTATCTTTTGAAGTTTGCAAAACTACAACTGTCTGCAAAGTCTCAAGCGTCTTGGAAACAAAACAGACCTTTGGTTCAGGCCAAAGGCAACAGAATAAATATATACGCACGAACAGCAGGCCAAATATTTGAAGGGGAGGTTTTGAAAGCTTGCAGTATACAGCTGACTGGATTATCAAGGGTGAGGTGGAGGGGTGCTCTAGATGTGGCAAATATATGGAGAGCTTACCCAGAGATGTTTTGAGTAAGAAAAGGTTGGACATCTGTTCCTTATTACATTAAGAAAGCAGCTTGTCCAATTCCAAACTGCCTGCAGAGATAAGCAAAAGTGGTTTTGGTAATTGCTCACAACATTGGCTTTCTCCTCCTTCACTGTTTCTTTTATGAATCATTTTAATGTGGTCAGATCAAATGAGATCATGTCCGGTTATTGACTGAGACTAAATTATTTGTTTGAAAAAAAGCAATCTAAAAGCTACTTTGTCTGTTGAATCCTGCTGTTTTGTTGGCTATCTAATTAGTGCACCAGTTTTGAGCCACCAGCTGAGCCCCAAGTTAAGAGGACAGATGATTTTTTTTATTTAATTTAAAAAAAAAAACTTTTTTTTAATATATGGCTTGACAGATAAAGCCAAAAGAACCTCTACACATCCAGGGGTTTTCAGAGACACCCACAAAATTACTTTGGCTTCAACATTAGCACTGAGGCACTTCACATGGGATCTGACTCCTGCCAAGTGTTATCGGGAAAGATGATCTGACCCTGTTTCTCTGGGGCACTAGCTCTTGGAGAAATGCCTGAACTGTCTGATTTTTCCTCAAACACTTTACAGTTTTAAGCATCATACCCAGGTGGTTAAGATTAGGTTGGACGACTTTACTGCTGGCCTGACGTCCTGACATGGGACAGGTGACAAATCAGTGGGAAGCCATCCAAGATCACCTGATGTTTGACTGAAAAAAAATCCCCAAGAGCACCTGTAGTCTTTTTTTCTAAACACTTAAATCAATGAACACTGCAGCCAATTTAATTTCACATAGTGGAGACACCTGCTGTGCCTGTGCTATCTCTGAAAAACACATGTGAAGGTGATCTCTGGATTTTACTGTCAGAAACGTTGGGACTGAAACACATTGCATTGTCAGGAAAATATCAAACTCCTTTAATATACTTCAAATGGTTAAACAGTGGCTAGCTTTCCTTCGCAGTGGATTCTTTCTTTCTTCCCAAAGCTTCAAAGAAAAGAAGATGCAGCGAGGTAAGAATTAGGGGAAAAGGGAATTATGCTTCATGGTGTGCATGTGTTTATCCTAATAACTGTAAGCAAAGAGAATGTGAGGAAAATACCATCTCATATCTATTTTTGCTCTTCTCTTCTTAGAAAACCATAGCTTCTTAAGAATTCCTTGGTGAGTTTATAAAATACAGCACAGTCCCTCTACAGTAATGGTAGCATGGTTTGCTTGCAGCTGTAACACATTGGCTGGCATTGACTGAATGTTTGCCCAAAGGACAGTGGCCGTGTTTTAGTGCAGTGACCCGTGAATGCTATCTCGCGGAGCACACTTTTAAAGTGGCGGTGGGCTGAAAATTTCATAAAGCACCATCAAAAAATCATGAGGCGCTCAGTCTTTACTGTATAATTGTTTTCCCCTTTGAGGATTGAAATAACTGTCTACAGCATGTACCTTGATCTGCTGTTAAAAGGCAAAGCCTATTATTCAGTCAGACGTGCAGAGGCCGTTCAGATGAGTAAATTCATCACAGTAAGCAGCATACAGAGTACCATCACTGCATTCTTCAACTGGTCTGGAAAACTGGAGGGTGCTGAGGGGCTTGAATGACCTAAACTGGCTTTAAGGCTGCACTGTCAGTAACAGGTCAGCACCCCTTTGTGCTTCACTTTTCAACCACATGATTGTGGGCAATAAACAGAATGACACCGAAGAAACACTAGCAGAAATCTTGCAAAAAAACAGACCTGCATCACACTAAACACAAGAGGGCTTTATGTGCCTTAACCTCAAGTGAGATAGCATTATTTCACAAGGAAAGCGAACCAAAAGAGCGATTCTAAACGTAAACAAACATATGGCCCTCACCTACACCGCTACTGTAAAGCTCTAGCATTTTTCAGTCCCTGCTCTTTAACAAGCTGAAGTGAAACACAAGCGTCTATCTCGGGGGCGTGTGATCCTGGCAGGAGAGACATCATTAGACGGCCCTTCCCCCAAGTTACCCCAGGTAGAAGTTGGAACCTGCTGTGCTTTTTCTAAAAATCAAACACTGATCTGTCCCCCTGACGCTGTGGAAGCTGACAAGGAGCCCATATGTCTGATAGACCGGTGGCGAGTTTCACCCAGTGGGAGGGACTGTAACATCGCTGTTATTCAACAGCAGATGCAGGGAGCAGCACTATGGACAAGGTGTGTGGGCTTCAAAGGCAGAAAAAAGCAGCCAGCCTAGCGGAAAGAAAAATGCTGAGGCTTTGTGAAAGGTACTTACTCTGATATTGGCATATTTGAATACAAATGCACATAATCAGATTGCAAGAAGGGAGCAGGAGAATTGCATTAGCCCAATTACATCTACTGAAGTTTGCAACATAAACTTTCATGTCAAAATAAAGAAAACAGTTCTACTTAGCTAAGGTTCTTCTGTGTCAAGTTTAGGAGTTAATTTTCAAAACATTTAGCCTAGATTCAAGCAGATATGACATCCATATAGAGTAAATATAAAACAACCCCATTTCCACTCAAGTACTGCCAGCAGCACCCAGGCTGCAGGGGTGTGTGTGGGAGAGCTTCATGTACATTTGTGTTTGTGTATTTGAGGTTTGCACGGTTATCACTGACTGGAACGGCAAAGTGTTATTAGCAGACTGGGATGCAAACCCAAATCATGCTCAAAATAAATCTCTTAGAGGTACTCTATAATTCAGCCACACTGGAAAAGCAGAGACAGCAAACAAGACTACGTCATGTATACCAACTAACAGTCCTCCCCCGTCCATAAATATGATGTAACTGCACCATCTTCACATCACAACTATCATAATCTAACCAAGAGAAAGTGAGTTAATGAGCCAACACCCAGCTCCAACACCTGACATGCATTTAATTAGTTTAAAACGATAATGGGCTAATCATCTGGGTCATCATTAACAACCTACTGTCCATCCCTACAATAATTTGCGCACTCAAAATTACCACATCAATTTGTGGAGAGAGCAAGTGTGTGTTTGTATTTGCGAGTAACAATTATCATATCACATTATACTATGTAGCCCATCGTCAGTGATTAAAAATAAACAGGATATTTACAGGGGCTCAGATCCCCTTTAGGCAGAGGAAATAAAAATGCAGAGATGAATGTGTATTAAAATAGGACACATTAAAAAAGCCCCCGACGACTAATGAGGGCATTCTCGTAAAGCTATGGACTTTTATACCAGAATGGTGGATGGAAAGAGGGGGAGCACTCGAGGAGGAGGAGGAGGACGTGGAGATAGAGAAAGAGAGAGAGAGGGTTGGAGCAGAAGAGAGTTGGGACACAGTTGTGGCTGGGCCAACAGAAAAAGAGAAAGACCAGAAGCTGGGAGAGAGTCCCATTTCATCAGAAAAATGCCTGAGTCAGGAGACGAGAGAACCATTAGGTCCAATGAGTCACAGGGAGAGGCAGTAAAAACAGATCTGGGCTGAGCTTGGCTGGCAGTACCATCTCTGAAAAATGGCAAAAGACGAGCAGAACAGTGGCCCAAATGAACTGCAATTATCAAGTACATGTACAATGTTTGTTTTTTTTGTCCAGGGGTGTGTCTCTTCTTTAGTGAAGACGGATGTTATGGATATGTCTGCAAATGCACATGTGCATGTAGGTCACAGACGTTTGCAGAGGGCTGGAATTATTTTCATTATTGCTGAATCGGCTGATTATTTCTGTCTATTAATTAATTAATTGTTTGGTATACAAATTGTTAGAAATAGTGAAACTGGTGATTCCGGTTTTCTAAAGCTCAAGGTGACATCTTTGCCGGCTAACTGGTTTACTGACTTATCTATTTAGCTCTAATGTGAACACTACACCCCCCAAATCTCAACAACACAGGCTGCGCTGTGAGTCAAACAAACAAGAGAAATCTGTTTGAACACTGAAACAAAATTGGACACATTAACATTGTGCCCACAATCTGTATGAAAACTATAAAAACGAAGGGGAAAAAAATATCTCTGAGTGGCACCTCCGCTTGTTTACTTACATGAGGACAGAGAAGCATATTTGTGCTTTATTTATTTACAACACTCACATAAATACAGACAACAGTCTTTATCGACCACACATTTTCCATCACAAACAATTCACAATGTACAATCCTTCATTTGTGTTGAAAAATGATTCCTCTGAATGGCCTTCATCAAAATCCTTCACAGGAACCACGCAAAAAAGTCTCACAAGAGTTCTTTATTTGTGACATGTTCAAATTGGCCGTAAATATATTCTACAGTGAAAAGCTCCAGTGTTAGGCAGTGAGTGTGGAAAACAATCGCACATCCATAAAATGAGCTCTTCCTCCCTGGTGCTACTTGATTAGTACCCAGCTTCCTTCTGCCCAGCGCGCCGACACTGAACCCAATGTGAGTCAACCCAGCACTATTGTGTGAAGTTAGTAAAGGACTGTTGTTCATCTGGAAAACAAATCTCTCCATTTTATACACACAAAGCATAAAGCTGTGTGGTGCTCTCTATAGTTTGTTCAATGTTCTCTCAGGTTGCAAAGTGCTTAAACTTCAGCATCATTCAGTGGATCAGAGTGGTGCTGCAGTCTCTCTAAAACCGGGCAGGTAATCTCCCCACACGTTAGCCCCGTGTCGCATACCTATCAGTGCCAGACTCCTCGGCCAGCCTAAGCCCTTCAGTGAGCTTTGACTACATCTGGGGGATGAAAAGAGCATGAGGTGATGAAGGAAGCTTCTGGCAAAAGCACAGGGATTTACTGAGTGTCCTCGCTCTGTGTAATGACCAGCGGGTCCTCACCAGCAGCCTTTAATGGACACCTGAGTGACACGGTTTATTAGTTCTGAAAAACATTATGCGGAGCAAAAGATGGCTGGGGGGATTTCGAGATAGATGTGATTTGAACATCCCGAGACGGGGCTGAGTGTACCCTCAACTAAGCGCCTATCAAGCCGTGAGCCTGTTGGAGAGCCCGCTATCTGCCGGGCCCAGCTTGTCAAATACATACCTTTTACCTCATTACCTGCTCAGCACAGCCATTATTGAGGGAAATAGGGTGAATGCAAGATAAGCACAAAGAATTCTTGGGTTGAGCACAAACAGCCGGCCTGCTTCCTCCTGATAAAAAGGAAGCATCAGCAGAGAGAGGCCCCACAGCTTCCTGCTCTCGGTGAACTCTGGGGCTGCCAGCTGCCCCACACTTAGGTCATTCACTGCTTCCTGGCCCATATGGAGACACGCAAGGGCCAAAGGAATGCATGGACGCGTGAATATTACTGTATTATACGGCACTTTCTCATGCAAGAGAGTGACCAAAAAACAATGAAAAGATAATCTAAAGATGGGTTTATACTTGGTCCAAGGGGTGAACAGTAGTCCCATCCACAACTAGATGCTGGTATGTAAACCGATAAACAATGACAATATAATATAACTCAGTTGTAATTAAATGAAATATGTCTTCATGGAAGAAGTTATCAATAGAATAGTTACACCAATAAAAACTTGAATGTCCTACGATGTATAACTGCAACGTAATGTGTCATTAACATTTTACTATGTTTATACAGTATACTGTCTGTGAACCATAAATAGGGGATTAAAGTAAAGTGTTACCATTGCAGCGTCAGGTTTCAAGTCTCCAGTCAGGTGCCATTAAGCCATTAAACAAAGAACACAAGTGTATTTCCCCACCAAAGTCCCAAGGTGTAGTAGTATTTATATCAGCTATAGTCTGCTTTGAAGATACAATTTAACTCTCTGATGGACAACAAAAACTCCTTCTTTAGGCAGGCACCAAACCAGCCTGCTTTATATGGCAGCAGAGGTTTATTATGACACAACTTAAAGCTAAAACATCAAACCACAGGGTTTGAACAGTGAGCGCTCACATACATAGACATATATAATAACACACACCTACACAGCTTTTAAACAACTGATGAAAAATACACCTTTTCAAGAGTAAATTATTTCTGCCAGCTGAAAAGCAAATTTAATTTTCTCATGTCTCCTGACAACAAAGATGCTGAACCCATTACTGGCTGAGGCCTCTGCATCACACACATTAAATGAAGGGTCCTCTAGCAATCGAAAAAAGCAATTTTCTCATTGAGCCAATAGACACTCCATTTAGTTCCGGGCTCTCTACAGACCGCTGCTGCCGTAGTGGGGCTGATACAGGGGAAAGCGAGTGTAGAATGATGACCCTGCCTCGTTTCCCCTCTGTCTTGCTGCTCTGAACCCATCGATATGGATACAGACGTGTTTCGCAGGCTGGATAAGGGCGGAATGAAGAAAGGGAAGAGGAGAAAGGATGGGGACAAGAGGAAGAAAGAAAAATAGATGAGATGATACACAGAGAGGGACAGATTGAAGAGATGGAAGGAGGTTGTGGCGAGCTGAATTGTGGATGTGAAATCAGGGCCAGTGATCAAATGACTGGCCAAAAAGGCAGCAGCCTCATTTACAGGCACATCAGCCAAAAGAGAGAAAGACTGAAAGTGTTAGAGGGAGAGGAGGGGAGGGACAGGAATCGGAGGCACCCAACCATGTGGAACCGCAGATTGATTAATTTCAGGCTTTTAATGAGCGTTGCTCTGCCAGGCCAGGCGGCATCAAGTCAGTCGCCCTGTCCCTCTCAGCAGGAGCTGCCATACACTGCAATTCACACTTTTCTGTCTCTGCCAAGAACTGGGTGGCAGAGGAGCAGTGAACTCACCACACACACAAACACACACACACACACACACATACATACACACTGCCTCCATCTCACACTTCCTTTTCAATTCTTCTTTTTTTGCTGTTCGTTTCATTGCTGGCACTGTGAATGTGTGATTAGGAGCAACATATTATCCGAGGCACCATTAAAATTAGTTTCCTGATCACCAGTGGCACGTCTCACACCAGGTGCTCCGAGTCTGTAGGCGGAATAAATACCAGCTTGGCTCGGAGGAGATTTGAATCCACTCAAACGCGCTCACTCCTAATTGCTATCCTCCGCATTGTTGCTGTTAACCTTTATCCCCTGTGTAAATTACACTGTAGGTTTACAAACCCTGCTGTTTGCATTATCCTGCCTGACACCACTTGTGTGTCTGAGCAACAAAACTATTTCCCAACACTCATGTGAATCAAGTGGAGGAGAGAGAGAAAGGCTGCAGGCGGAGTTTAGTCATCCGTGTTGGCAGCTGCTCCAAAAGCATCAATACTACTGTTTCTTTTCCTTTCTTTTTTTCTTTTTTTTTGACAAGGCAAACGTTCACCCGCAACATAGTGAACAAACATGCCTCTGTTTCCAGTTTGTGTGCTTCTCTGTCTGCACATTGTTAACTCCCCATCATTTAGATTTGGGAGAAAAAGAGGGTGGAACAAAAAGACAGAAAGAGAGGAGCCTTAACATGACGCAGCAGTATAGTAGCCCAGCTTATTAATCATGACAGGAGCTGATTTGTCAGTCTGTCCAAGCTGCTGGGGCCTGATATAATTCTTCTCTCCTCTTTCCTGACATGCTGTACCAGCCTCGGGGAGACGTAAAGTCTGAGCGAGTGGCTGTGACTTTAACTTGAGGAAAGAAAATCCAGCACAGCACACTCACCTGGACACTGGTGCCTGTTAATGGGCCCCTTGGAGTAAATTTCCTCAGGCGAAATCTGATTATAACCTGATTTCCAGCCCTAACTGTAACATTTGAGTCCTGTGAGTAGAAACTTAACTTTTTATTCTGAGTCTGCACTGTTATTTTTAGAGCTTGGTGTCCAAAGTTTTCTCAAATGATGAAATCAGCCTGAATTCATTTTAAACTAGGCCTGATCGCATTAAAGCATGTTAACAGCGCCCTTAGAAGCACTGTGTTTTCTTTCTCCAAGCTCTTGAATGCGTCATGCTTGCTCCAGTGGAGATCAGACAGGGAGAGAGGGATGAGGTGGTTTTGGATGATGAATCCGTGTGATTAATGCAAACTGACAGTGAACTCCTGCCCTACAGCAAAGGTAGCGCAGTCAGAGACATCCATCTGGTGACCCCTAACATCTCTCCAGACAGCCTGCTCCCCGGTTATGGCTGGACCCCCGTGGGAAGGATGCCAGCTTGGAGACTGACACACATCGCTCAGGATTTCCCCTGATGTCAGGTTTCTCATACTGCAACCTACTATTAGCCTATCTGCAGACTGCATGTTAAACCACATTTCGCACACTGATTCAGGGCACAGTTAGTCACCAGAGGGTATTTCATGTGTATGCATGAGCTTGTTTTGTTCCAAAATGAAAAAAAAACAAAACACCAATCTGATCTGAGGTTAACTCAAATCTACATGGTGGAACAGCCAAATAAACGACTTAAACAATTAGAATGAGATTTATCTTTTCTTTGATTTCTGTTTCATGAGGCTGCTGTGAGTTCTGCAGCTCATTTGAGGAGAAAATGTAAGTTGCAGCAACAAAGTAAGCAGGAATCAAACACAGCACGCAGCATCGCCCATTGGACACGCTGTTGTAAATAATGAGCCCGTTCAACAAGGCGGCCACGATAAACAAACAACCGAATCAGAGTGCGATCATTCAGCTCATTCATTTCTTCACCCAACATTTAAGTTGGAGACACTTTTGCAAAGCAGCGACGCGTTTCTTACCTCAAAGCGCAGCTCAGTGCCGAAACCTCAGTCTGTGACAAGCTGTTTCCCTGCGAAAATGTCACTTAACAGCCGATTTGAGGGCAGCTGGAGGTAAGTGTTCAAATTAAACAAAAGCTGTCGGTCAGCTGGGACGTCCGCGGGGGTGATTTGCGCCAAGCAGCCTCCAACTAGTAAAATCCAGCGCTTCGAGATCTGCGATCCCAGTTTGGACAAGCATGCAGTGCTGAGGGGAGACTGGTATGCAAACAGTTTTGTGAACTCACTGAAAGCTGAGCGGCTCATCCAGCAGGCTGCTGTGCTCCGGAGGGCGGAGACATCCTCCGTCAGACACGCCTCCGGTTCACCTTCTCCATTGTCACCCATGTAGCACTGGACTGGGAAACACTGGCTTCTACCAGCTGCAGCAGCAGTGAGTCTGACCCACGGATTTATACATTTGAATTTAAGTAAAAAAAAAAAGTTAATTCTCACTGATTTGTCTCCTTTTCTATAGGGACACGTTAAATCGCTTTTCAGATTAGGAGCACATCAATTTTACTAAAACAATCTCCATTCACCCTCTTTCTTAGAGTTAGGAGAAGACTGGTAGGTCTGCTCTTTAACCATTTAATGCCTGAACCATGAAATAATTGCCAGAAAGATTTTTTTGAAACTGGAGTGTTTGTTGAACCTTCTGACAAATTACAAAAAAAAAAATTACGTTTAAAAAGTCTTAATTTGTATCGTTTTTGCTACATCCGGCATTTTTGTGCAATTTATTGCTCACAGTTTGTTCATTCACAGATAAGATACAAAAAACCAAAAAATATCACACTGATGATGTAGAGGTATCAAAAACTCATATATCAAATATGATACACTTGGCGTTAAAGGGTTAACTACAGCAGCCAGTTTGCTAATTTTGGCTTTAAGCTAACATAAAGACTAGGAAACAGGGCGAGCAGCTAACTTTGTCCTGTCCAACAACAGCTAAATCTGCCTACCAGCTGAAGCTCAGTCCTGTACAGCCATACATTAAACACAAGAGAAGCTGCAGTCACTATTTCTTGGTGGGGGAAGTAGCTTCCTGAAGTCTTGATGTCACCTGTGAGGTTGCCAGGTAACTTTTCTGGTTGGTGACATCAAGACTTCAGGAAGCTAAAACCAAGCCAAAACTAAAAATAGTAGGCCCACCTGTAGTAAACTATAGCTGTTAAGTTGTGAATTCATTTAGTGAGGCTGGTAGGCCAAGTTGGCTGCTTCCAACTGTTTCCAGTCAATACCTTCCACACACTAGAAGACTTTAAAAAGACTTTTGAAAGACTTTTATTGGACTAAAAACAATGTGTGATTAGAATTTTTAGTCACAGACTAGGATTTTGTAAATACTGGGGATCTTTCAGGCTCACTATTTGCAAGATTATTCCTTATTATCACCTTACACCTAATGATCGAGATGATGGGAGCGTATCCCAACTCTCAGGATTTTGTTGCGACATTAGAAATTTGTTTGTGGCAGTGAAATTGCTTGAAAAGTTGTTTGTTGTAAGGCCAGCATAAGCTAACCAGCGGTAGCCTTATATTTAACAGACAGATATCTGTTTCATAAATATGAGTGTGGGAACGGCCATCTCATCTCATCTCTGGCCGAAAAGACAAATATGCTTATTCCCAAAAACTATTGCTTTAATTTAGAAAGAAGTTGTTTTCGGAATTATGGACATGAAGACTTTTATGAGATTTACCTCAGATACTGATATCAGAACTCAAATATTTTCACACGTGTCTCTTATCTTTCTCTACAGTTTGCTGCTACCCTCAGAGGGGATATGGCTTTTCTTTTGAAGTGAAGGACATTGGTATGTTTTCCCTGATGATCTTTTGCACGTACAGACATGGTGGAAGTCAACATCTTAGCTGTATAGTCGATGAGACAAGATGCAATCATCACTTGTGGGGAAAGTAATGAAATTAAAGTATTCTAATGAAGTTTTACAACACAGACTAAAACAAATTGCTGCTCCTTAAGAGTATCCTAAGGGATGAAGTAATATTATCTTCATGAGAGTAATGAGTATTGCTTTCTTGAAAAACAAGCTCAACACTGTTTTTGATTCCAGCGACAGATAAGCTGCGACAACTCTCAGATAGGCAGCCGATAGTTATTGTTTGTCCCTTGTTAATTATTCATGCTGTGTGCCTCTCTAACAGCCAGAAAACAAGAGGAGTGCTTTTGTTTCAGGTTTGGAGGGGGTGAGAAGGGGGCCTGAAGTGTTTTCTATCCCTCTGTGCTCCTCGTGTCACAAAATCTACTACAGATGGAGAGCAAGATAAGCGCTCCAGAGATCTTTTTGCCTTCTCCTCTAAGGTCGTGACACTGACATTCCCAGTGGCATACGTGATACTTCCAACCCCCAGTCTCCTTGTGTTTTCTCTTGATCCCTTTCTTATTGGCCCTTAGGAATTTTTGCCATTTTAAGAGCATTTTCAAGTCAAGAGTAAATGACAACCAGCAGTTTAAAGTGAAGTTTAAAACAAGGCAGAGATTAGCTTATGGAAAGGTTGGATTGAGAGACTCGTCAGGAGCTCAGTTCAGACGTAGGGCCTCCGCCTGTGTAAGAAAAGTATCACAGGAATGGCTTGGCAGCAGAGAGAACAGCTGTGAGGTATTTTCTTTTTGGCTCCTTGGGTATTTTCAGAGGGCCCAGAGAGTAAAGAAAGGCTGAGGTGAATCACTAACTAACTCCTCCCCCCGCCTTTGAGCGCTCACATGGATCACTGGTGTTGGGGAGAAGTCCGCTCTTCAGGCCCAGACACAGATCACTTCAGTGATTATTTGTTTTTCTTAGCTAATCAGTGATTGATCAACAAATGTAGTAATCTGTGGCCCTGGGGATGTGGTACACGAGTCAATACACAGCTCCAAAATCAGTTTACGGTCTCAGATTTTGACCTTTGAGTGATGGTCTAAGTCACTTTGCTAGAATCCAAGGAAACATTTGTGATTCAGATCTTAAACTCATTCATGAAAG